>NW_027361679.1:6017500-6232500 GCF_039654945.1 Dendrobates tinctorius
TGTGGTGGCAGATTAAAAAATTATTTTCGCCAAAACAAAAGCTGCTGGCTATATGTGTGATCTGGTGATGTGACTTGTTATTGTGTGATTGGTGAGAAGTGGAGTTTTTGCAAGAGACAGCGTTGGGACTGTGGACAGGTTGAAGGGTGGAGGCGGGGCTGGGGGGTGGAGTCTGGAGTCTCAAGAGGACCATGAAAATTTTGCCAGTATGGGGTCCGAAAATCATAGTGGAAGCCATGACAGCGGCATACACACTCTGGGGTAAAAGGAAATCACCGATTAACCCCAAATGAAGCGAACCAACAGAATATATAAAATACTATTTTATTGGGTATCAAAAACATTTTTTTTTATAAAAAATAGCGGTGCAGCTAATATTTACCTCAAACCGGAGTGATGACTGTGGCTCAGTGCAACGAACCCCGTGCCCCGACGCGCGTTTCGCCCTCTTGCTTCTTCCAGGGGTACTATTTTGATATCCAATTTGGAACCGTTGATCTATTTAGGCTTATGTCGCACTGGCGCTTTATGATAACTGGATCTGTTTTTTTACCTTCTTGTTATGCTGTTATAGCGATAAGATATAATACAGGGCTTTGTTGCTTCAATCTGGAAGTTATATAGGGTTTTTGTGATACGAATTGAATTTTTTAATACACTGTGGTATGTGTTTATATATGCATTATTATTATTAGAAGGATTATTTTTCCTGTTTGTGGCTCTGTGCAATCTTTTCCCCGTTGGGGTAGGTTATGAGTATATGGTCTTGTAGTCTTTTTTGATACCCAATAAAATTGTATTTTATGTATTCTGTTGGTTTGCTTCATTTGGGGTTAATCAGTGATTTCCTTTCACCCCAGAGTGTGTATAATTGTTTTCAGAAGGGGTAGTAAAAACCTAGTATGAGATTCCATTTAGTATCTTTTTGGGAGTAGAGCATAGGAGTAAGGCTGGAGTCACACTGCCGTATTTCTCATGCGATAATCGCATCGCACTGCACCTCTCCTGATCAGAGCATGACAGCATGATGGATTACTATGCAGCTGTCAAGCTCAGGTCAGGAGAGCAGACAGCCAGTGCGAGTTCTACGTTGCGATTCTCGCTTGAGAAATACGGCAGTGTGTCTCTGTCCTAATTAAGTGGCAATCATACCATTGGGGCAACAGACAGGTGCTCAAGATGTAAATGGGCCCACTTCCACCCCAAAAGCAGGTTGGATTGTGCATTATCATGACATTGTACTGCAAAGGTCCCATACATTGTTATAGCATGGGGCCCGCTTCTGTCAGTGTCCACCATTGGAGTCATTGTTATGTACAGCCTTGTAATATAGGCAAGATTGCTATTCTCAAAGGTTTGGGTGATGAGAGTTCAGAATATTTGGCTTCATATATTATACAGTTGTGCTCAAAAAAGTTTACATACCCCGGCAGAACTTTTGCTTTCTTGGCCTTTTTTCAGAGAATATGAATGATAACACCAAAAAGTTTTTTCAACTCATGTTTAGTGGTTGGGTGAAGCGATTTATTGTCAAACTACTGTGTTTTCTCTTTTTAAATCATAATGACAATCCAAAGCATCCAAATGACCCTGATTAAATGTTTACATATCCTGGTGATTTTGGCCTGATAACATGCACAGAAGTTGACAAAAATGGGTTTGAATGGCTACTAAAGGTAACATCCTCACCTGTAACCTGTGACAAATGCCAGGAAAATTGTTCATGATACAAAAGGAAAACCCACAAATAACATCAGCTGAAATACTGGTCTCTCTGAAAACTAGTGGTGCGGCTGTTTCATGATGCACAATAAAGAGGCAATTGAAGAAAAATGGGCTGCTTCACCCAACCACTAACCATGAGTGGAGAAAAAGGTTTTGGTGTAATCATTCATATTCTCTGATAAAAAGGTCCAGAAAACAAAAATTCTATGTAAACTTTTGAGCACAACCGTATATATTCACAGATTTACTGTTCAAAACAGCTAACATGTGCCAGGAAAGATGTGGGCGCAGCGCCGGAGCCTACATCAAAGGGAGGGATTCCCATGTGGGGTGCACTATAACACCCAAAGTCGGAAAGGGGTTAATGACCACCCAAAAAAAGTCATATCGGCCATCATTATGGAATAAACTTAAATCGTTTATGTATAGAGAGAAATCACAGCTGTAACTCACCTTGGCAGTATTCACTGCAGAGCCATATCCAGTGGAGAAGCCACAGCCGACTAGGCAGACCTTCTCCAATGGCGCATCCGGGTGTATTTTAGCAACAGCAATATCATCTACCACTGTGTACTCAGTAAAGGTGCTGGTGCCGACGAAATGGTAAATAGGTTTCCCCTTGCAGGTAAATCTAGTGGTGTTGTCCAGTAGCACTCCATTATATTTGCCTAAGCTGTTTGGAAAAAAAAAAAATAGAAGGAAATCATTGGCTACAACCTACCGTAACCTTCTATATGGCACTTGTCAATTCTATAGGCTTCTTAGCTTGCTGAATGAAGACACAATATTATCAAGCACAACCCATAACACATTAGGGGAAAAAAAATAATTTCCCCAATTCCAGAATGGAAAACACCTGAAAAGGAATAAACCAAAAAAGGTTGGAGAACAAAAGACAATTGGAACCATCAGCATTTGGACAGGGAAAGAAAAGGCAATAGCTCAGTAGGCAGGGGAACCAACCACAAAAATAACAGGTCAGCGTATTGAATCCCCAAACCGAGTCATGACAGTATCTTGTTATATGAAACAAAGCCTGCCAAAGTCTTTACAAGCATATTGTGATAGTTTCTCATTATAAAAATTTAAGAAATTAAGAGACCTTAAAGGCGTTTCAATGGACAAATGTATATGTAGATTGCACAAGAAGTGAGCCTAGTGATAGGCTACATGAGTCATGTCCTGTAGTGTTGACATTACCATCACAGCTTTGTCAAAGCAGGATGCAGAAACGTGGGTAAACTCTGGACAACCCCGTATCTGAAATTTATAGAAAGATCATCATGGACATACATTCATGGGAAAAAGTGGCAAAAATTCCAGAAAATTACAATTGCACATGTTTTGTCATACACATTTTATTTCCTTTGTGTGTGTATTGGAACACACACACAAAAAAAAAAACTAAAATTAAAGGCAAATTGGATATCATCTCACTCACAGCCCCAAAAATAGGCTGAACAAAATTGTTGGCATCTTCACAAAAATGTGAGTAAATAACTTTGTTTCAAGCATTCAATTGATGCTTTTTCAAACTCATCTGTGGCAAGTAACAAGTTTGAGCAGTATGAAAATCAAACCTGAAACCAGATAAAAAGGGGAGAAGTTTAGTGTGTGTGTGTGTGTCACACTAATCATGGAGAACAGAAATAGGAGGAGAACCAAAATTATTGAAAATTTCAACAATCTCAAAGTTATTAATCCACTTCGAGAAATCTTGATGCTCCTTTGTCCATGGTGTGCTACATAAAACAGGAATGAGTCATTTGGAATAATGAGACCAAGATAAAGTTGTTTGGTAAAGCACATCATTCTACTGTTAACCAAAAATGGGACCAGACCTGCAAAGGAAAGAGCACAGTCCCAGAGAAGGTTCAAAGATGTTTTAGGGTTGTTTTGCTGCGCCTTTGGCACTGGGTGCCTTGACTGTGTGCAAGGCATCATGAAATCTGAAAATTACCAATGGAGTTTGAGTCTCAAATGTTGTGATTAGAGTTGAGCGAAACGGGTCGGTCATATTCAAAAGTCGCCGACTTTCGCTGAAGTCGGGTTTCATGAAACGAAACCCAACCATAGCGTGAGGTCGGCCACGAGGTCGGCGACCAGAGCGCCAAAGTCGTGTTTCAAAAGATGCTTCCAGCGCCATTTTTCAGCCAATGATGGAGGACGCACACTGTGGGCAACGCGATGACATAGGCATCGGTCACCACCATCTTTGAGAAGGGCATGCAAGTGATTGGCTGGCTTTGTGTGGTGTCACATGGGCTATAAAAGGGCGTGAACGCCGACCGTCAACTTACTTATGCCGATCTTAGCATAGGGAGAGATGCTGCTGCTGATTCTGTAGGGAGAGCGTTAGGCAGGGAAGAAGAACCAAAAAACTGCTTCTGCTGTTAGCGATTTCCACTTACAACACAACACTGTGTGCAGTGACAGGGGAGGCTCTATTTTTGTGCATCAGCTCTGTTGGTTATTAGGCTGCCATATAAGGCTACCTGATAGCTGCATTGCTGTTTGCACACTGCTGTGCAAACTGCTTTTTTAAAAACAAAAACACTTTTCTTCCTCTTTTCTGCACAGTTACCAAGCGTTCATTTTTCTACCCTTTTGTGTGCGCACTATGCAGCATTCCTGCTTATTAGGCTGCCTGCGTCCATACTTGGACTGAGAGCATCATTGTCAGCGTCCTCAAATCTCTAGTGAGATCCAAATTCTCACCAATCCTATAGACACCCTCCACCTTGTCATACACCATCCAATTTCAGCCTGTTACATTGAGGTGTAATCTCTACTGGGCCAGAGACAATAGTTCAGCGTCCTCAAATCTATAGTGAGATTCAAATTCTCACCAATAGTAGATACACCTTCTACCTTCTTTTACAGTACCATATAGCTGGTGGTATTTTGGGTACATTTTCACAAAAATGAGCAAGTATGGTGGAAGACGCCATGGAAGTGGGCAGGGGTTGCCAGCTGGTCCCGATGGTGGTGGTGTTGCATCTGTTGGTAGTGGCAAAAGCACAATAGCACCTAAGACAGGAGGTGTTGAGCCTGTGTCATCGTCTGGCTCCACAAGGCCTCGAAGGCTCTTTGGCTTACATTGCTGACACAGCCTCAGCTCGCTTGCCTCCTTTTCTGAAGTTTCAAAAAATAAAAGCACCGAGTCGTCATTGGAGGCTCCTGGTCGGGAACAACACCTTTCCTTGTGTCCTTCACCCCTACCAAAAGTGAAGGATGTGGCAGGCCACATTACAGATTACTCCATGGAGCTCTTTTCACATACCATGCCTGGGTTAGCAGGGCTGTGGAGTCGGTAAGCCAAGCCTGCGACTCCAACTCCTCAATTTCCCTCCTTACACCGACTCCAACTCCACGACTCCGACTCCCACATATATTGCTTATATTTAAGTGAAAAATTTATTCTAGTACAATGTGAACATCAGACATTAAATCATTTTTATGATTCAATAATCAAGATATTTAGATAGAATATAATATTTATTGGAATACAACCTTAGAACACAAAAAAACTGTAATAAATTGTAAACATCTAATACACTATGTAATATCGATAATATATATATCACTATGTAATAAACTATAAGTGGCAAAAAACAGTTTTCAACAAAAACATACTAAATAACATTTGTGCAGTCTATGAATTTGTTCTAAGAAATAAAATTGCCTCCATCAGATCCTCCATCGATGACCTCAAATCTGACCTAATAATTTTAAGGCTAGAGAACAACCTCTCTACAGTAACTTGGGTTGGAGGCAAAGCCGTAACCACATGGGCAACATCTCTAACAATTTCCGGGTATAAAGGAATTGCCTCATGCACAGTCAGTTTTGATGAGCGGTTGAATTTTTCTATTTCTTTGAGAACAAGTGAAACATTTTGCTGAAATATGGTCAATCTGCTTGCTATAGGAGACAGAGTGAAATCTTTTTCCTTGCGGCAACGCTTTGCCTGCTCCATGTCATCCAAATACTTGTCAAAGTCAAACTCCTCATCTGATGAGGATGAAGATATGGCAGCAGTAGCACTGTCAGGACCAGAGTCCTCTTGCGCCTGGCAGTCCTCCTGTAGGCCACTCTTCCTAACTGCTACCTCAGTCATAGCTTCTTTTCCTTTAGTAAGCTGTTGATCATCAAGCAATATACGATGACTTGGGTCCACATAAACAGCTGCCAGAAAAATTTTATTTTCCAATAACTGAGTCTCTCTCCATTTCATTGAAGCAGAAATGCCATCTGCGATTAAACAGCAAAATAGCAAGTTCTTCCGCTCCCTCATGAAAATGCCAGGAGTTAAATCCTCAGCTTGTAATTTTTTAGTCAAAGTAAATGGGTGATTAAGCAATTTCTTCAATTCAGCCACCTGTGTCCATTAACCTTCATTTAGGGTTACCTGAGGGTTCGCCATATCTATAAGAAACGGTTTTAGTTGATCAACAAATGCCCTTTTCCAGCACGTCTCTTCAAGATGGAATCAATTTTAGGGGTTCTGGCGGCAATAACCAATTTCCTCACTTTTCCAATCAGATTTCCAGCATGTCCCTCTTGCAGACTATCTCTTATTGCCAGCTGCAGCGTGTGCACAACACAGCGCATGTGATGAATAGAAAAGTGTTTTGAAGCAGCTTCAACAAGATCATCTATTTCTACAGTATAATTTTGCTGTTCTTCTGTAGTAATATCTGTTTGTTCCTCAGTTACATGAACAGCACTGTGGCCTTCCATCTCAAACATACTGAATCCTAAATGTTCATCTAGCTGTTCATTACTCTCATTCATCAGTGTAATTGTACTTATGTTTGAAGCATTGTCCGTTACAATAGCAAGAACCTGCTCTTTTTTTAGTTCTTAATCTTGCAGAACTTTTTCCATTAAGGCCTGGAGAAACTGGCTGCTGTGATGAGCTCTAGTATCTTTTACTGCCAGAGTGTTGGTAACAATTTTTGTTGTCACAAACATATCGAACATTGATGGCAAAATAGTTCACTCTGTGACGTGTGCAGGCATCCATTTTAAGAAACATGAAGCGTCTTTTGAGAGTCTTTTTAAGATCTTCCTTTTGTTTAAGGGCTTCTTCAATCACTAATTTTCTAATACTTTCTCTTTCCAGAGAAACACCAAGTTTGCGGCCATTTCTCCATTAAGAGCTGTAAAAGCTGGTCGTGCAAATAATGTTAATGGTACACCGTCCTTCACAACAAGCTGTATGAGCTGTCTTTTAGACATATCTGCTGTCATTGTTACAGTAACTTTGTCACTTACAAAATATCTTGTTAATGATGTTTGAGACGCTCTTTCCTCCTCCTTTGCCTGGCAGGAAGTGTTAGTCTGTGTGCTACCCAGCTTTCATTCTTTTTGGTACAGATAAGATATGGAGACAGATATGGATAAATGGATGGATAGAGCAGATTTCTAATCTGCTTTTGATATTGAAAACATTATCTATGAGCTCAAAAACCTTTCAGGTGATGCGGTTTTTTAAAAATCTGATCAGCTTTTGCAGCTGAAAAACGTATCCACAAAAAATGCAGCAAAAATGCTGTGTGTGTATGTGGCCTTAGATCAGGAATAGAACAGCCATTTATAGGGCATTTCATAACTTTCCCAAATTCCTATGAAAAAATATTCAGAACATTGTGCATTGAACTACTGTACCCAATTTATTATATATTATAGGAGTCGGACCATTTTATACCGACAAAATTAGCACAGACTCCGACTCCACAGGCCTGTGGGTTAGCAAGTCAAATCGTGAATTCCCCAGTCCAAGATGAATCTGACATGGAGTGCACTGATGCACAGCCACTGCTAAATTTTTCTGCTGGTACATTGACTCAGAGCACTACATTGTCCTCGCAGTGTACTGAGGCAGAATCAGACCCTGATGAAACTCAGGTGCCCCTTCCCACATACTATATCACCTTAAACGGTGACACAGAGGAAGGTGCACATGAAATTGAAGAGGAGGTGATGGATGACCTAGTTATTGACCCAGATTGGCATCCATTGGGGGAAAGAGGGTGCCGCTGCCAATAGCTCAGAAGAGGAGGAGGATCCGCAGCAGGCAACGACATCGCAACAGCTGTTATCTGGCAGTACCGAAGCAGTCCAAAAACGTGTTACAAAAACCAAAAGGGTTACAGGACAGCTTGGCCAGACGGTCAAATTAGCACAGCGTGCACGGTCTCAAAATGTCTTCCATAGTAGGAAGAGTGCAGTGTGGCACTTTTTTGAACAAAATCCTAATGATCAGGCAAAGGTTATCTGTAAGAAGTGCGCAAAGACCTTTAGTCGAGGGAAAAATCTGAGAAATTTGAATACCAGTTGCATGCTTAGACATTTAACCACCATGCACTTGCAAGCGTGGATGGACTACCGAACCTCACGTACCACATGTGCACCTGCTCCGAATGAAGATTGTAGCGTTGCTGACTTCGCTTCCCCCACTGTAAGCCCACCAGTTAGCACACCACCAGCAGCAAATGTCGAGGTGTCATTGCAAGGGCAAAGCAGTCATGGAATCACAATGTTATTGCTACGAAAGACTGAATCTAGGCCATCAACACCACCACCAACACCACCATCACAACCCTCTCTCAGTCCGCCATGTCCACCGCTTGTTCCACCATATGCAGCTCTCAAGTCCAGCTCACCCTCCCAGAGACTCTGAGTAGGACAAGAAAGTACTCATCCTCTCATCCACGTACACTGGCTTTGAACGCCCACATTGCCAAACTAATCTCGTTAGAAATGATGCCGTACAGGTTGGTTGAAAGCAAAGCTTTCCGCGAGCTCATGGCCTATGCAGTACCACGCTATGACCTACCCAGTCGCCACTTCTCTCGCAAAGCCATCCCAGCCCTCCACCATCATGTGAAAGACCGCATTGTCCATGCACTCAAGCAGTCAGTGAGTGGAAAGGTGCACCTCACAACTGATGCATGGTCCAGTCAGCATGGCCAGGGCCGTTACGTGTCCATCACTGGGCACTGGGTTAAATGTGGTGGATGCAGGGTCCACAGGGGACAGCGGTGGTGGGACAGTGCTGCCTAGCCCACGGTATAGGAAACAGTTGGCTGTAGGCGTTCCACCCTCCTCCTCCTCCTCCAGAAGCGAAAGCTCGTCCACAGAGCGCAGTCGTACGAGCACTCCATCTGCAGCTGCCACTGTTGCACACGAGGTGTCCCCCTATCGAGCAGCTAGTGGAAAGCGTCAGCAGGCTGTGTTGCAGATGATGTGTTTGGGTGACAGACACACCGCCGAGGTGCTGGCCGAGTACTTTCAGCGACAAACTGAGTCATGGCTGAGCAGTGTACATCTTGAGGCAGGCAAGGTAGTTAGTGATAACGGCCGTAATTTTGTGCAGCCATAGCCCTTTCAAAACTCAGCCACATACCTTGCTTGGCTCACACCTTGAACCTGGTGGTGCAGTGCCTCCTCAACAATTATCCGGAGTTAACAGCCCTGCTCCAGAAGGTGCGAAGACTGTGCGCGCACATCCGCCGGTCGCCTGTACACTCCATTCGTATGCAGAAGCTGCAGCGATTGCTCCACCTTCCCAACCACCGTCTCATTATCGACATTGCAACAAGGTGGAACTCCAACCTGCACATGGTTGATCGGCTGTGCGAGCAGAGGCAGGCCATAATGCATTTGTGGGAGGATACACGGCCAGGCACTTTGAGAGCAGACATGGAGTTGACAGGCGTGCAGTGGTCCTAGCTGAAAGACCTCTGTAAACTCCTTCAGTGTTTTGAGGAATGCACACGGCTGGTAAGCGCAGACGATGCCATCCTAAGCATGAGCATCCCACTTATGCGTCTGCTCATGCAAACTTTGACACACCTTAAGGAGCAGGCGTCTGCAGCCAATGTTGACGAGGAGGAAGAGGGAATCCTTGATGACATTCAACCATTGTCTGCTCAGGGACCTCTCCTGGACGAGGTGGAGGAAGAAGAGGAGGAGGAGGATGATGATGGGGATGATTACTTAGGGGAGGATGCATCTCGTGGGGCAAGTGAAAATGTTGGCATGGCAAGGTCTGGTACAGGGTTTGTGCGTGACTGGAGGGATGTGGATTTGCCAGAAAGTGCTACTCCACCCAGCACATCATTGACAGCGGGAACATTGGCCCACATGTCAGATTATGCCTTGCAGATCCTAAAAAGGGACCCACGCATTGCCAAAATGATGAACGATGACGACTACTGGTTGGCCAGCATCCTGGATCCATGCTATAAAGGCAAATTACAAAACATCATGCCACAGGAGAACCTTGACCTAATATTGGCTACTAAACAAGCAACTCTGGTTAACCGGTCGGTTGAGGCATTCCCAGCACACAGCAGCGGTGATGATTCTCACACGAGCCGTACGGGCCGGGGGCAGCTTGGCAGAGGTGTTCGTGGTGCACACAGCAGAAGTGGCGTTGGAGACAGGGGTTTCATGACAATGTTGTGGACTGATTTTTCACAGACCGCTCACACAACTGTTAATACAGCATCAATGGAAAGTGACAGGAGACAGCAGTTGTCAACTATGGTTAACAACTACTTTTCCTCCCATATCGATGTTCTCCCGCACAGGTCATTCCCCTTTGACTATTGGGCCGCTAAACTGGACACCTGGCCTGAATTGGCACAATATGCCTTACAGGCGCTCGCTTGCCCAGCTGCATGTGTGCTATCGGAAAGAGTCTTCAGTGCAGCTGGATCAATCCTGACAGAAAAAAGGACCCGTCTGTCAACCCAAAATGTGGATGATCTAACCTTCATTAAAATGAACCATGCATGGGTTTCCAAGGATTTTGTCCCACCTTCCCTTGATGACACATAGGTTGCCAGAAAAATGGCTTGCTTTGGTCCTCCTCCTATTCCGCGAACTTGACCTATTTCGCCTTTTGCAGCAGCTGAATGACCCACATCTACATATGCCACTTTATAAACCTCCCTAAGTGGGCGGCCCCCCCATGGCCGGGGTCACCACCTAGCGCACAAAACCGTGCGAGTGCCGTTGCCCTGGACAGGTGGGTAGGCCGACGCTTGGGCGCGGGCACTGGCATAGGGTCCCTCATAGTGCAATCAAGTGTCTCTGACAGTGGTGGTGCACACCCGCCGTCAGACACACCGCCGTACTATGAGGGGCCCAGTGCCAGTACCGACGCCCACGAGTGTGCCCCCCTTGCTTGGGCAGGGCCCCAGCATTTGCAATGTTTACCTCTCCCTGCTCCTCCGCTGTGTAGTCTGGGCTGTCAAATCCTTCACTGGGACTGCCACTACAAATTGATTGAACTGAAAGATGATGGTTAAGATGTAGCTATGCCCTGTCCTGCTGGCCGGGCTCTAGCTCCAGATGATCAGTGGCTTCCATTTCTTATGGACGTCGACTCACAATTACATGCAGTGGTGGTTTATCATCAGCTTTCACAGTTTTCCTACTCACAAACGTGTGACATTCCGGCGCACATTTCAAAATGTGCCCTCTCATGCCAATCAAATAGAATCGCCTACGGCCTGTGGCTTCTGTCTTTTGCACTCCAAAGTTACGTGACAGATCATGATAGCCAGTGAGCACCATGTTTACATCGCTCCCTGTGATAAAAATTGGATTGAGATGAGTAACAGTGATGGAATCCACGGAAGTGCGATACAGCAAGACTTTATTCACAAAAAAATGTTTTCACTGTCTCAACACACAAATTAATTGAGGGTCAGCATCGCCTATGAGAATTGTGACGGAAGTTTTTCCCGTGAATAATAATTCCTAGATTTCTGCAATCAATAGCCTTTATGTCACTAATTGTATGCATCTCGTTTCCTATTGCGGAGAGGCAGGACTGTATTACCGAGACAGAAATATATATGAAGATTTAAAAATAACACCAAAAGTATATAGTTGTGTACGCCTCAAATGCATTTCCTTTTTTCCACTTTTTAGATTGCTGTGTAATCCATACTGAGAACACGGAGATTTTACATGTTTAAACTATGCTATATATACCTGCTATCCAGTGATAAAGTACCCTTTCTCAACTTTGTACAATCTGGTCAAATCCATACTGGGCCTGAGAACATCTGAGTCTGCCTCCTGAACTATAGTCATATATTTTTAATGTGTAAATGTGTAAACTAGGCTACATATATACGTGTTATCCGGTGAAACTGTACCCTTTATCAACTTTCTACAATGTTGTTGAATCCATACTGGGCCTGAGAATGGCTGCCGAGCTGTTAAGCAAGCTACAGCACCTGTGGTTTGGACATGTAATTTTTTCAGGAATGACGGTTGGGCCTAACTCCGGAATTGCGGTTGACCTAAACTTACTGGGAAATCATCGTTCACGGGGAATAATCTGAATCCCAGATCCCCATCACTAACGGAGTTCAGCAGGTTATCTGCACCTGTAAGCGACAAAAGCTGATCCTTTCAGTGTAGCGTGCATGCAGCCCCGGACATGTACTGGAATGCTAGACCTGTTATTGCTCGATCTCACATGCCACAGCCTCGCGTATCCCTCTAGTAAGCTTGACGCGTACCGCGGGGCCATGCCGGAGTCTCGGTCGTTAACGGAATAAAGCTGAGAAATCGCTAGCACAACTACAAACAGACATACCACACCACACACAGAATCGACAAAGCTTGCAATCTGTCCATCTTTTCTGTAGCTTGTATGGTAGTGGTTTCCCGGGTGCAGTCCAATTAAGCCACAGGCTCCACTCCTGGTGGTGCCCTTTTGGACATTCCTTTAAGGTTCAGCTTTGCAATCATACTGCCCCTGGAAACCAAAAACTTTGCCTTCAGGGACGCTGTTTGGAGGTTCGTGGAAATAACGCCGCCCAATCAGCAGTCGGCATATGGGTCACCCTCCCAGGGCTGTGGGGTACTCGGAACCGGGCCGGTGTCAGTGGGATGTGTCACAGCAGCGGTGACCCAGACGGTGGCCCTGGGCGCCCATGTAAATGGCGTGGTATAATGGTAAAGAGTTTATATAGATAGTTTGACGCCACCTGTGGTGTTTGGCAACATAGATGTTAGGCCTATGCTGCATGCAGATCCTCTGGGACTGATGGTGTTGTGCAGCAAAGATGGTGAAGCTCCCCACAGGTGGAGCTGGAGTCCCAGGGAAGTGTAGATGTAGTGATGGGGGAAAGGCACAGGCGGTGTAGGTGCTGGTACCCAGATGTAGCGGTGCTGGAATAACTGTAGGACACCAGAGCGCGCAGTTCCGAAGCTTTACTCACAGTCTGCAGGTTACACAGATGCCTGCCTCCGTGCTGTGTCCTCCGGGTCAGGACCTCTGCCAACCTCTGGGACCAGAATGGAAAGCTCCCTTCCAACACTCCGCCAACATGTACCTTCCTGAACATCTCCTTTCTAGCGCTTGTGGGGGAAGAACTCACAGGACCGTGGTTCACTGAAACGCCTCCTGTCTAACAGATGTTCCTCAGACTTTACTTGTATGGCAGATAGCTGTAGCCTTTTCCTTCTGCCTTGCACACGTCAATGCTGGGGCCTCCGAGCCTTAGTTGGGTACAGAGCATTTATAGCTGCTACTTCCCCCGGTTTCTGCTGCAGGAACGTCAGTGTCCCTACAAACTCGGAGACCGGAATCCGGACCATGCGCTCCAGCTAGGAGTGAGCTTTAACTCTGCTCATCCTCCAGCTCCCCTTCTCACGTCCACACACTTCCCCTTCTCTGCACAGAGTGCCCAAACTTACCTCCTCCCGACCACAGAGAGCAGCTCCTCAGCAGTCAGGTTCAGAGGTCTCCCTGCTGGCCTGGAGTGGGAAATGTGTTGTGTGTTGGTTTCACTGCTAGAGAGATCCTTCGTTGCTCCCTAGGAGGAAGGCAATGCCACAGTGGCGACCGTTCTCTTGGGGACGCCACAAGTGCACTGAGGCCCAGCCACTGCCGGATGATGCTGCTGGTACATTGACCCAGACCACTACATTCCCCTCGCACTCTACACAGCCAGAATCTGACCCAGAGGAAACTCAGGTTCCCCTTCCCGCATACTATACCACCTTACACGGTGACAAAGAGGAAGGTGCAGATGAAAGTGCAGGTTCCTTGAGCAGGTGGGGGGCATACTCATGGGCGATGGCACTGGCACAGGGCACCACATAGTACGCAAAAGTGTCTCTGCCGGTGGGAGGGCCTAAACAGCTAAGTGCAGTGAGATGGAAGATGGGGACGACAAGGAGTTCAGAGTAGTGCAGGGATTCCCTAGCAAGGAGACTTATGTAATTGTTTTCAATGTTGGGACAGCAATTTTTGGGGAGCACTATACTCTGGAGAATGATATATGGGGCCCACCATACACTGGAGCATTCCAAAGGTGGACATCAGACACTGGAGCAGCATTTACAGGGCCCATTATACACTAGAGCAGTAGAAATGGGGCCCATTATATATGGAGCATTATTTGGGCCCATAAGACAGTGGAGCTTCATCCATTGGGACCAACATATACTGTAGCATTATGTGGAGCTCATCATATACGGTTTGAAACATTATATGGGAATAATGATTTGGTATGGAGAAATATATGAGCCTCATTACTCTGTATAGTGCACTAAGCGCTGGCCATAATACTGTATGGAATCATAGAATCGTAGAGTTGGAAGGGACCTCCTGGGCCATCTGGTCCAACCCCCTGCTCAAAGCAGGATTCGCTAAATCATCCCAGTCAGATGTCTGTCCAGCCTCTGTTTGAAGACTTCCATTGAAGGAGAACTCACCACTTCTCGTGGCAGCCTGTTCCACTCATTGATCACTCTAACTGTCAAAAAGTTTTTTCTAATATCTAATCTGTGTCTCCTCCCATTCAGTTTCATCCCATTGCTTCTAGTCTTTCCTTGTGCAAATGAGAATAAAGTTGATCCTTCTACAATGTGACAGCCCTTTAGATATTTGTAGACAGCAATTAAGTCTCCTCTCAGTCTTCTCTTTTGCAAACTAAACATTCCCAAATCCTGCAACCTTTCCTCATAAGACAGGGTTTGCAGACCGGTCACCATTCTGGTCGCTCTTTTCTGAACTTGCTCCAGTTTGTTGATGTCTTTTTTAAAATGTGGTGCCCAAAACTGGACACAATATTCCAGATGAGGTCTGACCAAAGAGGAGTAGAGGGAAATAATGACTTCACGTGATCTAGACTGTATGCTTCTGTTAATACATCCTAGAACTGCATTTGCCTTTTTTGCTGCTGCATCACACTGTTGACTCATATTCAGTCTGTGATCTATTAGTATACCCAAGTCTTTTTCACATGTGCTGTCACTTAGCCCTATTCCTCCCATTCTATATATGCTTTTTTCATTTTTATTGCCCAGATGTAGTACTTTGCATTTCTCCCTGTTAAAAACCATTCTGTTAGTTACTGCCCACTTCTCCAGTTTATTTAAATCTTTTTGAATCCTCTCTCTCTCTTCTCTAGTATTAGCTATCCCTCCTAGCTTTGTGTCATCAGCAAATTTAATCAGTTTACCCTCAATTCCTTCATCTAAATCGTTGATAAAGATGTTGAACAATACAGGGCCCAGGACAGAGCCCTGTGGTACCCCACTTGAGACATTCTTCCAACTGGATGTGCAGCCATTTACGACCACTCTTTGGGTCCGATCACTAAGCCAGCTATGAATCCACCTAACAGTTGCCTTGTCCATTCCATACTTAGTCATATATACTGGAGTTATATACTGTCTGTTTTTGGAGGTATTGCAGAATTTAAAATGGATATCAGTCATGAGATGTAAGAAGTGAAGTATTTTTCATTGTACTATACTGCTATTTCTCTGCCGTATCGGAGCATCATGAGTTGTGGTATGTGTTAAAGGGGCGCGCTTTGGCCCTGGGCCCACGAAAACTGGGAGCCAGCCCTCCCCCCCCACAACTGTAGCCAAATAACCCCCATTTTTCAGTGCGTAACTAGTATTATGAAGTTAATTAAGGTTGACAAGCTTCAGTAACAAGAATTTATGCTTTTGGCATTCAAATGGGCACTGTTGGTGTGTTTCCTGTCCTCCTCTCACTGCCGACTTTAATTCTCCATTGACTTACATTGGGTTTCGTGTTTTGGGACGACCCCGACTTTTCCCTATAGTCGGCCGATTTTGCTCGACCCGACTTTTGGAAAAGTCGGGTTTCATGAGTCGAAACTCGACCCTAAAAAAACAAAAGTCGCTCAACACTAATGGCCAGCATTGTATCTGGATCCAAACCCCTTTGAACACCTGGGGAGAGATGTTAAAATTACTGTTGGAAGAAGGCACCATTCAATGGAGAGACCTGGAGAAGTTTGCAAAAGAAGAGTGGTCCAAAATTCCAATTGAGAGGTGTAAGAAGCTTGTTGATGGTTAAATGAAGTGACTGATTACAGTTATTTATTCCAAAGGTTGTGCAACCAAGTATTAAGTTGAGAGTGCTAACAATTTTCTCATGCCCATTTTTTGGAGAGTTTTGTGAGAAATTAAAGTATGTCCAATTTGCCTTTTTTCCTTTTTTTGTATTGTTCCAATACACACAGGATATAAATATGTACAGGGTGGGCCATTTATATGGATACACCTAAACAAAATGGGAATGGTTGGTGACATCAACTTCCTGTTTGTGGCACATTAGTATATGAAAGGTGGAAACTTTTCAAGATGGGTGGTGACCATTTTGGATCCAACTTTATTTTTTTCAATGGGATGAGCTTCATGTGACACATCAAACTTATTAAAAACAATGGTGTGCTTGGCTTTAGCGCAACTTTATTCTTTCATGAGTTATTTACAAGTTAGTTTCTCTTTGTTTACAGCTATTAACATGTTGCAGGAGGTTAACACGTGAGGAGCGGATAGAAATTGTGTTGATGTCTGGTGAGCGCAGCACCCGGGTCATTGCAGCAGATTTCAATGCAAGACACCCTACGCAAGAAAATTGTCACCATTCCCATTTTATTTAGGTGTATCCATATAAATGGCCCACCCATTATAACAAAACATGTGGAATTGCAATAATTGCATGGGAGAAATACTCAATTTTTTGTAACAATTTCAAGGATGCCAACGATTTTGGCCATGACTGTACCTGTAGTTAAGGGATTAATAGGGGAGTAACCTGAATCTCATGGGACTTAATTCAAAATCCACTACTTGCCATTTAGGATGCTTACCTTTTATGTGCCAGAGAGACCTGGGACACCAAACACACACCATTACCTGGGTATATTTGCTTAGTTTTCACCCACTATGGATGGGTGAAAACTAACTGGGTGAAAACTATTCATACCCCATGAAAAGTTGGCATTGTCTTGATTCAACCATTACTTACTCATTTTTGATGCAAACATTACTGTCTGGATTCACACAGCATCTGCATTTTCCACACTGAGGTATAAACAATGGGATGACTTTGTCTCCTGTATGAAAGGAATGATAAAGAAAATGTTGTAATTTACAATTTTTTGCGCATAATTAATCTTGCATGCACAGATTAATCTGCTAATTTTACATTTATAGGGGAACTTATACATACAGTATGTTAGCTCACTGCAATTAACACAGACTTCAATATTGATATACATGTTAATAGCGCGAGGTACTTTTTTTGCTCAAAAAACATAAAAGCCACTTAAGGTGTAAATATGGGTGGTAGCATTAAATGTCACGTGCCAAGCCAGGCCTCATCAGATCAAGCTCTTTTAGTGTTGTAACAATGGAGTCTCAGGTCTACACAGAAGCTCAAGATGATAAATGGTGAGAAATCTGTAACTGACTAAACTAATTGCAAAAGTGTTTGATTTTATTTCTTAAAAATAACTTTGAATACTAACTTTTTTTTAACCCCTTTCTGCCATCCGACGTACTATCCCGTCCATGGGACCTGGGCCCCTATGCCCATGGACGGGATAGTACGTCGGCGCGATCAGCGGCGCCCACGTGGTGAGCGCCGCTGATCGCGGCCGGGTGTCAGCTGATTATCACAGCTGACACCGGGCACAATGTGTCAGGGGAGGTCACGGACCGCCCCCGACACGTTAACCCCTTGCACACCGCGATCAAACATGATCGCGGTGTACCGGGGGTTAAAGGGAAGCATCGACAGGGAGGGGGCTCCCTCCGTGCTTCCCTGAGCCCCCCACGGCAGCGCAATGTGCAGCGCTGCTGCGGGGGGCTCCTTTCCTCCAGGCCCCTGAATCGAAGATGGCGACAGTGATGTCCCACCTGGGACTATTTAATAAAGTAAAAAAAATAAATAAATAAAAAAAAGTGTTAAAATAATTTAAAAAAAAAAAAATCGCCAAATAAATTAGAAAAAAAAAATATTCCCCCAATAAATCCATTTTTTGGAAAAAAAAAAAAAAAAAACAATAAAAGTACACATATTAGGTATCGCCACGTCCGTAACGACCCACCCTATAAAACTGTCCCATTAGTTAACCCCTTTAGCGAACCCCTTAAAAAATAATAAAAAACGAAGCAAAAAAAAAAAAATGATTTATTATCATACCGCCAAACAAAAAGTGTAATAACGCGCGATCAAAAAGACACATATAAATATCCATGGTACTGCTGAAAATGTCATCTTGTCCCGCAAAAAACGAGCTGCCACACAGCATCATCAGCAAAAAAATAAAAAAGTTATAGCTCGCAGAATAAAGCGATGCAAAAATAATTATTTTTTATATAAAATAGTTTTCATTGCATAAAACCGACAAAAACATAAAAAAAGACCTAAATGAGGTATCGCTGTAACCGTACTGACCCGAAGAATAAAACCGCTTTATCAATTTTACCGCACGCGGAACGGTGTAAACGCACCCCCCAAAAGAAATTCATGAAATGCTGGTTTTTGTTCATTCTGCGTCCCAAAAATAGGAATAAAAAGCGATCAAAAAATGTCACGTGCCCGAAATTGGTACCAATAAAAACGTCAACTCGTCCCGCAAAAAATAAGACTTCACATGACTCGGTGGGTCAAAATACGGGAAAATTATAGCTCTCAATATGTGGTGATGCAAAAACTATTTTTACAATAAAAAGCGTCTTTTAGCGTGCGACAGCTGCCAAATATAAAAACCGCCATAAATAGTAAATCCAACCCCCCGATATCACCCCCTTAGTTAGGGAAAAATAATAAAATTAAAAAAAAAGTATTTATCTCCATTTTCTGGCTAGGGTTAGGGCTAGGGGTGTGTTGGGGTTAGGGTTGGAGTTATAATTGGGGGGTTTCTACTGTTTGGGCACATCAGGGGCTCTCCAAATGCAACATGACGTCTGATCTCAATTCCAGCCAATTCTGAGTTGAAAAAGTCAAATGGTGCTCCTTCCCTTCCAAGCTCTGCCATGCGCCCAAACAGTGTTTTACCCCCACATGTAGAGTATCAGCCTACTCAGGACAAATTGCAAAACAATTTTTGGGGTCCAATTTCTCCTGTTACCCTTAGGAAAATAAAAAATTGGGGGCAAAAATATCATTTTTGTGGAAAAAAATGATTTTTTTCATTTTCACGTCCGAGTATTATAAACTTCTGTGAAGCACTTGGGGGTCCAAAGTGCTCACCACACATCTAGATAAGTTCTGTGGGGGTCTAGTGTCCAAAATGGGGTCACTTGTGGGGTGGGGAGTTTCAATAGTTTAGGTACATCAGGGGCTCTCCAAACGCACATGACACCCGCAGACCATTCCATCAAAGTCTGCATTCCAAAACGTCACTGCTTCCCTTCCGAGCCCCGACGTGTGTCCATACAGTAGTTTTCTCCCACATGAGGTATCAGCGTACTCAGGCCAAATTGGACAACAACTTTTGGGGGTCCAATTTCTCCTGTTACCCTTGGGAAAATGAAAAAATTGGGGACTAATTGATCATGTTTGTGGAAAAAAATACGATTTTTTTATTTTCATGCCCGGGCATTATAAACTTCTGTGAAGCCCTTGGGGGTTCAAAGCGCTCACCACACATCTAGATAAGTTCCTTAGGGGGTCTCGTTTCCAAAATGGGGTCACTTGTGGGGGTTTCCACTGTTTAGGTACATTAGGGGCTCTCCAAAGGCAACATGACACCCGCAGACCATTCCATCAAAGTCTGCATTCCAAAACGTCACTACTTCCCTTCCGAGCCCCGACGTGTGCCCATACAGTAGTTTTCTCCCACATATGGGGTATCAGCATACTCAGGACAAATTGGACAACAACTTTTGGGGTCCAATTTCTCCTGGTACCCTTGGGAAAATAAAAAAATGGTGACTAAAAGATCATGTTTGTGGAAAAAATACGAAATTTTTATTTTCACGCCCGGGCGTTATAAACTTCTGTGAAGCACTGGGGGGGTCAAAGTGCTCACCACACATCTATATAAGTTCCTTAGGGGGTCTAGTTTCCAAAATGGTGTCATTTGTGGGGGGTTTCCACTGTTTTGGTACATCAGGGGTTTTCCAAACGCGACATGGTGTCCGATCTCAATTCCAGCCAAAAACGTCAAATGGCGCCGCTTCCCTTCCGAGCTCTGCCATGCGCCCAAATAGTGGTTTACCCCCACATGTGGGGTATCAGCGTACTCAGGACAAATTGCACAATAACTTTTAGGGTCCTGTTACCCTTGGGAAAATAAAAATTGGGGTGAAAAGATCATTTTTGTGGAAAAAATATGATTTTTTAATTGTACCGCTGTACGTTATAAACTTCTGTAAAGCCCTTGTGGGTTCAAAGTTCTCACCACATATCTAGATAAGTTCCTTGGGGGGTCTAGTTTCCAAAATGGGGTCACTTGTAGGGGGTTTCCACTGTTTAGGTACATCAGGGACTCTCCAAACGTGACATGGCGTCCAATCTGAATTCCAGCCAATTTTGCATTGAAAAAGTCAAACGGCGCTCCTTCCATTCTGAGCTCTGCCATGCGCCGAAACAGTCGTTCCCCCCCACATATCAGGTATCTGCGTACTCAGGACAAATTGCACAATAACTTTTGCAGTCCAATTTCTCCTGTTACCCTTGGTAAAATAAAAAAAATTGAACCTGAAGTATTTTTTTTATGAAAAAAAGTTAGATGTTCATTTTTTTTTTAAATATTCAAAAAAATTCCTGTGACGCACCTAAAGGGTTAATAAACTACTTGAATGTGGTTTTGAGCACCTTAAGGGGTGCAGTTTTTAGAATGGTGTCACTTTTGGGTATTTTCTATCATATAGACCCCTCAAAGTGGCGTCAAATGTGATGTGGTCCTAAAAATAAAATGGTGTTGTAAAAATGAGAAATCGCTGGTCAACTTTTAACCCTTATAACTTCCTAACAAAAAAAAATTTTGGTTCCAAAATTGTGCTGATGTAAAGTAAAGTAATCATGTGGGAAATGTTAGTTATCAAGTTTTTTGTGTGCCGTATCTCTGTGATTTAAGGGCATAAAAATTCAAAGTTGGAAAATTGCGAAATTTTCAAAATTTTCACCAAATTTCAATTTTTCTCACAAATAAGCGCAAGTTATTTGAATGAAATTTAACCACTAACATGAAGTACAATATGTCACGAGAAAACAATCTCAGAATCACCGGGATCCATGGAAACGTTCCAGAGTTATGACCTCATAAAGGTACAGTGATCAGAATTGTAAAAATTGGCCCGGTCATGAACGTGCAAACCACCCTTGGGGGTGAAGGGGTTAGCAAAAGTTGTACCTAGCGTTATGTTTATTTTGTATCTCTTGGCAGTTAAAAATAATATCAGCTCATACCCATTACCTTTAAGCTGGGTCTACATGGCAACATGTGTCGTACAACAGCAATTATCTAAAGTTGGGAGACAAAAATATTTGTGCAACTTACGACATTATTAGAGATTCAGACACAAGTCACATGTCATGTGCGACTGAGATCGAAGTCTCTGAAAAGTGTATCAAATGCGAAAGGCAACAGGGGAACCAACACATTTGGTAACATTTGTAACTGTGCTGCACTTTGTCACAGGTCGCAATGCAACACCATAGAAAGTAATTTCATCTAATGTTGCAATGTGTTGCTGCGATTTCAGCATTTGCAAAGGCCCCGTCAGACTAAGTGATATCGCTAGCAATATCGCTATAACGTCACTGGTTTTGTGACGCAGCAGCGATATTGCTAGCGATATCGCTATGTGTGATACTTACCTCCGACCGGCTCCCCCGCTGATTATCGCTGATCGCGCGAGAACGGCCTGGGCCGTTTCTCGTCATCAGCTTCCTGCTGTGAAGACGAGTGACGCGTGGACGCGGGCGGGCGTCTTCATCGCCTCGTCTGACCGGTAAGTAGCGACCGCTGCTATGTCACTGGTGAGATCTGCCTGTTTAGCAGCTCACTAGCGACCACTTAGCTATGTACCAGCGATCCTAACCGCGTCATATCGATGTCGGGATCACTGGTGCATCGCTAAGGCCGGTTTCACATTTGCGCTTTATGGCGCTGCGACGGCCTGCGCACGGCCGCCAAGCCCCACCCCCTACTGGCTCCCTGCCCGCCCCATACGGTCATCGCCGCTTACTAGAGCACATGGACGCTTGCGATCTGCGCACCCTATCTTTAGCATAGGGTGCGCAGATCGTGCGCTGGCCGTGCACTAGCAGGATTTTGCCATGCGCTGCGCACTTTTGAAGGTGCGCCGTGCTCGCCAAAATGCAACATACTGCGTTCGGCACACACGGGCGCACCTTCAAAAGTGCGCAGCGCACGGCAAAATCCTGCTAGCGCACGGCCAGCGCACGATATGCACACCCTATGCTAAAGATAGGGTGCGCAGATCGCAAACGTCCATGTGTGCTAGTAGGCGGCGATGACCGGATGGGGTGGGCAGGGAGTCGGCAGGGGGCGAGGCTTAGCGGCGGCCGTGCGCAGGCCGTCGCAGCGCCATAAAGAGCAAATGTGAATCCAGCCTAAGTGTGACGGTACCTTTAGTCAAAGCCAGGAGTGGGTGATAAATACAGAAGTGGTGACATGTTTCCAGTAGGCTATGTGCACACATTGCGGATCTGCAGCGTTTTTTCTGCGCAGAATTGCACCAAATCTGCAAAGGATTGCTCAAGCAATGTTAATCAATGGGAATCCAGAATTAGTGTGCACATGCTGCAGAAAATTGTGTCCTGATTCACAGCGTTTTATTTTCCACAGCATGTGAATTATTTTTGTCGATCTGCATCCATTGACTTACATTGAATCAGTCAAAGCCGCACCCAAACCGCAGGTATAAAAAGATTTGTGTGTCAAAAACGCTGCAGAAAGGGTGGGGAATGGGTGTCAGTGCGTGTACCCAGGCATCATCTGATGGGACTACTACTCCCATCCGGCTATGTCTGCTGTCACATATAACAGTGACAGCATGAGCCGATGATGCAAGAATAGTCTCATCATCCGGCGACTGTGTTCAATTGTATATGAAAAAAAAAAATGTACATAATTACATACAATATACATACTCAAACACATAATCCCCAATGCCCGCATCTCCTGCAACAATAATAAAATAAACCAACATATACTCCCTGTCCGCCGTAGTCCTAAAAAAACGAGTGCCCCATGATGATCTCACGTGTAGAACAGTCACATTGATACACTACGGGAGGGATCACCTCCTGTCAGTGTATCACTGCACTGCCCTGAGAGGACACCGGAATACATGTGAAAATTCTCACGCAGCAGGTGCCGTAAGTGAGAGCTCAAACTACGGGGTACTCTCAGTGATATATTGAGGGAGGGATTACCTCCTGACAGTGTATCACTGGAGGCCAGGTAGAGCAGTCACATCTCCCAATGTGAGTGTTCTACATGGGAGATCATCATGGGACACTTTGTAAATGGACTATGTTGGAGTATTTAGTCAGCCACCAATTGTGCAAGTTCTGCACAATTGTGAGTGGAGGACAGAGGAGCCTCTTAAAGAAGTTACAGGTCTGTGAGAGCCAGAAATATTGCATGCTTTAGGTGACCAAATACTTATTTTCCACCATAATTTGCAAAATAAATATTGCCAAATCAGACAAGGAGGTTTTCTGGATTTGTTTTCTCATTTTGACGCTCATAGTTGTGGTCTACCTATGATGCCAGTTACAGGCCTCTCATCTTTTTAAGTGGGAGAGCATGTACAATCCATGACTGACTAAATACTTTTTTCCCCCACTGTATTACCCCACTTGCCACCGCTACAGAGCAAGTGGGAAGAGCGAGGCTAAGTGCCAGATGCGCCATTGCTGGGGTGGCTGAGAGCTGATGTTTTTAGCCTGGAGGGGTGCCAATATCCATGGCCCCTTCCCAGGCTATTAATATAAGTCTGCAGCTGTCTGCCTAGCCTTTGCTGGTTCGATTTTATAGGGGGACCCATGTCAATTTTTTTTATGGGGTTCCCCTGTAAGCTAGCCAGTAAAGGCTAAGCAAACTTCTGTGAGCTGATGTTAATATTCTGGGAAAGGAAGGAGCCAATAGCCAAAGGTTACCAGAATATCAATATCAGCACTCAGCTTTCCCTTTGCTGGTTGAGAAAATTACGCGGGAGCTCACTTTTTTTTTTTAAATTTTCAAAAATATTTGTAAATATGGCAGTACTTGGGCTGTGCCTCTCCCTTCTCTCCTTGTAGTTGGTCTCAGAGAGGTACACTACATCCAAGTGATGCCCTGTCAAAGAAGAGAGAAAAAAACAAAACAAAAAAAAAAAAAAACACACATTTCTACATTGTGCCTACTCTCTAAACCTCATTCGCCCGTCTCTGATTAGATTTTTTTTCCCCTTTCATTTTTTTGCAGTTTTTGCAGTTAGGGTCAAGGAAAAATAAAAAATGCTAGAGGTGTATTTCCTGAAGGAAGTACAGATAGTGCTTTGAAATGGTGCCTGGGCTGCCCCTTTAAGAGAGACTTGCCTGCTGCCCCTGCAAGACTTTCAACTCAGGATCCGTTTTAACTGTGGGTGCCTCTCAGGGGCCACTTTGGCCTCAAGGTCTGATTTGGTGGGTGGGGCCCCTCAGGATCCGATTCAATGGCCTGGGCTACTCAGGGCATGAATTGGTGGCCGGGATCCCTCAGGATCCGATTCAATGGCCTGGGCTACTCAGGGCATGAATTGGTGGCCGGGATCCCTCAGGGTCCAATTTTGGGGGTGGGGCCCCTCAGGGTCCGATTTTGGGGGTGGGGCCCCTCAGGGGTCCGATTTGGTGGGCGGGACCATTCGGGGTCCGGTTTGGAGGCCAGGATGGCTCAGCCTCCGATTTGGAGGCCAGGGTCAATCAGCCTTCGATTTGGAGGCCAGGGTGGCTCAGCCTCCGATTTGGAGCTTGGGGTCACTCAGCTTTCAATTTGGCGCGCCGGCCCTTTATGACTCATTTCGGTGCGCCAGCCCTTTAAGAGCCAATTTGGCTCACTGGGCTTCTAAATCCACTTTGGCGCGCATTCTCTCTGGGGCATGCGTCATGTGATGAAGCTAGATTTGCATTTGTGCTGTGGGTTTCGCTTTAAGAGCTGATATTATCTGCCAGAAACTCTGTCCTGGAGAGGTCATGTATAGTTCGTAGACGTTGGCATAGTAACTGGGTCTGCCTGCGCATATCAATGAGCTTAACTGCCATTTGAATCGCCTCAGGGCATGTTTTCTCTGTGGCAACATTTTCCCATTGAAATGCATTGAGGAAAATGTTTTTTCAAATGCAAATTGTGCAAAAACTACAAATCCGATCAACACGAAAATTACTTAGCACACCACTCGTGGACACTGGCTTCGAAACGACACCTCAACGGAGTCTGTGTGTGTAGCGGTTTGGGCCGCATTAATTGCGGAAAATCAACTGAGTAATATTAACTAGATCTGTATTTCCTGAAGGAAGTACAGATAGTGCTTTGAAATGGTGCCCGGGCTGCCCCTTTTAGAGAGACTTGCCTGGAAGAAGAAGAAAGAAGAAAGAAGAAAGAAAGAAGAAGAAAGAAAACCGACAATTATTATGGCAGTATTCCCCTATACCAATCCCTCCACGCTGCAAATACAGGGGCCTGTGGGACAGTCAGGAAAAACAGAGTGGGGTTTCTGTCACCAACTTTCTGTAGTGAAGTGAAATGACAAGAAGGACATGTACTTGCTGACCACTCTGTATGCAGACACCACTGACGGTCAGAGACAGGGGCGTCACCAGGGACAATAAGAAAACCAGTCTGCATCACACACTAATAAAAATACATGGGAGGCGTGGATGTCGGACCAGGTGCTTCAACCGTATCAAGTGAAGCAGAAGACCAGGGCCTGGTACAGAAAGGTAGCAATCTACATTATGTCTTCTATAGGTCACAAGGAGGACTGACCTTTCTTCAGTACCAGGAGAAAATAGTCCATGGTGTCATCCCATGCTTTGAATTCTACCACACAACTTCCCATTATTAGACATGAATAAGACCAATTTGTGTGGTAGCATTTTTTTTTTTTTTTTTTTGCAAATAATTAATATTTTCAGTTTAGTGGACCCCAGTAGAGAGGAGTTTTTATTGGACAAGAAATAAAAAGAATATTTTTAATCAGTAGAGCACATTTTACCCCATTTCACAATTAATTCTAGGACTTGATCAATCACATACCAAACTATAATTCAGACAAATTCTCGTCCACATGCCCACGTCTGTATACTCCAGAATGTGGACCCCACAAATGTTCTTGAAAAATCAGGTCATCTCACAATTCTAGGACTTGAGTAATTAGTGTTGAGCATTCAGATACCACAAATATCGGGTATCGGCCGATATTTGTGGTATCAGAATTCCGATACTGAGTTCCGATACTTTTTGCATATAGAATACCGAAATCGGAAGTTTCCATAATGCTATGAGCCAATTTGATTTGATTCAGCCAATGAGGAATCCTCAGAAGTGTGGGCGCATCCTGTTAGGCTTGTAGGCATGTTAACTAATGGCATGGCTGTGATTGGCTGCTGAAATGATGTCATGATGCACTATAAAAGCCGCCGCCGCCATTTAGGGTTCACTCTGCTGTGAATTCAGTTAGGGACAGGCTTTTGTTCAAGACTCTGAGGGACAGTTAGAGATAGTGATTTGCTATATAATATTGTGCTTTACCCAGGCTACATCATCATCATTGTAGCTTTCTTTTGCCTTGCAGCGCTGTTCACAGCTGTCTGCAAGGTCTGTGTGAGTGCAGCTCACGCTGTAGTGTCCTGCACCACCTCTGGTTGTAGGCCGCTCAGCATGCGTCACTGCCTCATGCATATTTATTTTTGTTTTATTGCTGCTCATTTTTCATTAATTCTCCTATTAGTGTGCATCCATCCGTATCCATATACATTGGTTGCAAACACTATAGGAGTAGACAGCGGAGCCTTTCCGCAGCCTTTCAGTGCTAGTGCCCAGTTCTCTGCACTGTTCACGGCAGTCTGTGAGGTCTCTGTGTGTGAGTGCAGCTCACGTTGTAGTGTGTTCTGCAGCCACCTCTGGTTGTAGTCCGCTCAGCGTGCGTCATTGCCTCATACATAGTCCTTTTTTTGTTTTATTGCAGCTCATTTTTCCTGATTTTTTTCTCCTATTAGTGTGCTTCCATCCGTATCCATCTACATTGGTTGGTTGCAAACACTATATAGGAGAAGATAGAGGAGCCTTTTTTCTGGCTTGTGCCCTGCAGCCGCAGCCAGATTAGTATTAGCCTATTTTTTGGAGCCTCATCTATTGCATTGTAGGTTACCTTCCTGCATTGTAATAGCTCCAAAAATTTTGTGATACTATCGCTTTCACATCTTTGGTCACATCCTTTTTTTTTTTTAAAAAAAAAAAAAAAAAAAAAAAAAAAAACAAACACACGTAAATAAAGTTCACCAAACACTCCACTTGACAGTTGTGTAGGCCACATTAGCTCATATTAAAGTGTAGTCCACACACTTTATTCATTTAGTGTTTCTTATACCTGTTAGCAGCTGTTCAGGAATAAGCACACTAAGTCCCCCCTTTGTACTTTTCTGCCTATCAGTCTACCAAGATGAAGAAGGCAGGGAGTAAGGCACGTGGTCGTGGGCGTGGAGTTTCAGCAGGGAGAGGACCTGGGGATTCTGTGCCTGCTGCGGGCACCAGTGACTTAGCATCCCCCAGTTTTACTAGGCAACAGTCCTTTATGCGCAGCTTTGTAGGACCTCACCGTACCCCACTGCTGCGGGACGAACAAATTGAAGCCATTGTCGGATGGATGGCAGTTAACGCATCGACTTCAATGACTTCCACATCCTCTCAGGGCCAGAGCACTGAAGAGCAACCATCTGTCTCTTGACCACCTGCCAAATTGCCCAGGCAGTCAGAGAGCCCTGGACAGGAGCCATCTCTACTTCTGTTCTCTGAATCTCTTGACATGGAAAAAGGGGGCCAGCCAAGCAGTATTCTAGAATGTGAAGAAGAGGGAGTATGCAGCGATGCGCAACTGCTTTGTCCCTCTGAATCTGAAGAGGCGGGTGGGCAAGTGCCTATGGTCAGCACACCTCAGTACGAATCAGATGATGAGACTCAGGTGCAACTTTCTGGTGCATACTGTGCTGGCGAGACTACCCAGGAGAAGCAGGTGTTTGAAGAGGGGAGTGTACATGATGAGGTCCTTGACCCATCATGGCGTGAGGAACAGGAAGGTGGTGGGAGCAGCTCTGAGGAAGAGATTCCCCGAACGTCCAAAACAGGAAGGAGAGGGAGGGGGAAGACTTGGTTGCCTGTAGCCTCCACTTCGGCACCCGTTAGGAGCATTCCTCTTCCAAAACGGGCGCTCCCAGGACTTGCAGTGCATGGTCCTTTTTTGACACAGTTGCAGATGACATTTGCTTTGTCAAATGCAAGCTGTGTAATCATAAAGTCAAAATAGGGAAAAGTGTCAGCAACCTCAATACCACAAATATGTGGAAACAAGTACGACCAAGCACGTGGTGGAGTTACAAAGACACACTGAAGACGTAGGCCAACCTACAGCACCTCCTACCACCTCTTCAGCTCGTGTTGTAGCCTCTTCCTCCAGCTCACACAGCGCCGGTTCGGCTTCCTCACAGGATCGCCATGGAAGAACCTCTGGCACTGTTGTTCAGAGACCCAGTGACATTCCACCCACAGCACCACGTTCCCTGTCATCCTCACACTCCCAGGCCACTCTACAGCCATCGGTAGCACAGGCATGGGAGAAAAGGCGGCCACACTCGGCAAACCATCCCCGAGCACAGGCTCTGAATGCTGACATTGCAAAACTACTGGCCCTTGAAATGCTCTCATTCAGGCTGGTGGAGACTGACACCTTCCGTAACGGCATTGGCAGTCCCACAACACACCATGCCCAGCCGCTTTTATTTCAGCAGGCAAGCCGTCCCTGCCCTGCAAAAGCATGTGGAGGGAAAAATTAAACATACGCCGTCAGTAGCAAGGTCCACCTGACCAACGATGCGTGGACCAATAACCATGGACGATACCCTTCCCTCACTGCCCATTGGGTCAATGTTGTGGAGCCAGGTACAGATCTTGAGAGTGGCGCTGTACATGTTCTGCCAACTACAAGGATTGCAGAAATCCAGTCTGCACACTGACTCCTCCTCATACTCCAGTTCCTCAGAATCAGCGCTGCAGGAACCGTCACGGTCTACCTCCACATGGACCCGTGAACTCTTACCCGATATGAGCATAGCCATGGCCAAACGTCAACAGGCCGTACTGAAATTAATTTCTTTGGGGAATCGAAGCCACACAGCACAGGAGCTCTGGAATGCCATCAAGCAGGAGAGCGACGTGTGGTTTGTGCCAGCGAATCTCCAGCCAGGCTTGGTAGTGTGTGACAATGGCCGAAATCTGGTGGAAGCTCTGGGCCTAGGCAACCTCACTCACATCCCATGTCTGGCACATGTGCTCAACTTGGTCGTGCAGAGCTTTCTGAGGGACTATCCGGTTCTTGATGCACTGCTGCACAAGGTCCGCATAGAGTGCGCTCACTTGCGGCGTTCCAGCATGGCAAGATCGTGCATTGCAGCTCTGCAGCGCCGATTCCGCCTTCCAGAACATCGCATCATATGTGACCTACCCACCAGGTGGAATTCAATGTTACATATGTTGGAGTGGTTGTGTGAGCAGCAGGCAGCAGTAATGGAGTACCAGCTGCATCAGGCACAAACAAGTCACACTGTGCGCCGGTCACACTTCAGCACCACTGAGTGGGCCTCTATGAAGGACATCTGCCACGTTTTGCGTGCCTTCGATGATTCCACACAGATGGCGAGTGCAGATGATGCACTAGTCAGCATGACTGTCCCCCTTATCTGCCTGCTTCAAAAAACACTGCAAGCACTAAGGGAGGAGGTTTTGGAAGAGGTGGAGGATGAGGAGTCCCAAATGCCATCTGCTTCTGGACAGTCTGCGCTACGTGGTTACTCACAAAGGCCTAGGCAGGGGACACTTTGTGAGGAGTCAATGGAGGAGGAAGACATCTCTCCAGAGGAGGGAGGTACACAATGCTCTAGTAGTCAGTATGTAGAGCGAGGGTGGGGTGATGCAGAGCAGGCAGAGATGACGCATCAAGCAGGGGACAGTGTTTCTTGGGCAGTTGGGAGTCTGCAGCACATGGTTGATTTCATGCTGCAGTGCCTGAGAAACGACCACCGCATCGCCCACATTCTCAACAAGGCTGATTATTGGGTGTACACCCTCCTAGATCTTCGCTACCGGGACAACTTACAAACCCTCATAACACCGTTGAAACGGGAGCGTAAAATGCGAGAGTACAAAGACACACTGGTGCATTCCATCATGTTCTCCATTCCACCCGAGAGCAGTGCTGCTAGTGCTTTACATAGCAGCTCTGTGCATCGAGGCAGTGGAGGAAACTCTCCACAAAGAGGGAGCAGAGGCAGCTCCTCAGCACAAGGCAAGACCAGTATGGCCCAAATGTGGCAAAGTTTTGTGTGCCCGCCACAAATGGCTACACCATCACAGACGGCTCCAGTCAGCAGGAGGCAACGTTTTCGTCAGATGGTGACAGACTACATGTCTTGCCCTCTCAGTGTACTCCAAGACGGCCCTTCCCCCTTCAAGTTTTGGGTCTCTAAGCTGGATACATGGCCAGAGCTTAGCCAGTATGCATTGGAGGTGCTGGCTTGCCCTGCAGCTAGTGTATTATCGGAACGCGTCTTTAGTGCCGCAGGTGACTATCCTCCGATAACATTGACCGGCTTACTTTTCTGAAAATGAACAAGGCATGGATCGCGCCGGAATTTGACAGTCCTCTTCCAGAATAAATAATTGGTTGGCAACAGTATACAGGTCTCCTGTTGTGTTCATGTTTCTACCACCTGAACTGTAATCCCTGGGCTCCAACACTGCCAGTTGTTGCTCAGAAGTGCCGTCTGCACAGAGAAAAACACTAGCTCCTGTGTTAGTGGGATTCAGTAACGCCAGCTGCTCCCCTGCTGTGTGTCCGGCAAAGTCTCCTGCTGCCTCCACATTCAAACTACATCAGATATAAAACTTGCTCCAATTAGGCCTCAGCCTAAACCCTGATTGAACCAGGGCTCCAACACCGCCAGCTGCTGCTCAGACGTGCCATCTGCACAGAGAAAAACACATGCTTCAGTGTTAGTGGGGTTCAGTAACACCAGCTGCTCCCCTGCTGTGTGTCCGGCAATGTCTACTGCTGCCTCCACATTCACACTACTACTGATTTCAAACTTGCTCCAATTAGGCCTCTGGCTCCACTCTGTCTCTAGTATTTACCCTGGCCTCCAACACCGCCAGTTGCTGCTCAGAAGTGCCGTCTGCACAATCAACACTTGTTCCTGTGTTACTGGGGTTCAGTAACGTCAGCTGATCCCCTGATGTGTGTCCGGCAATGGGAATGTGGACAGAGAAGGAGACATTCCTCGGTAGTGCCATTGGCTCGTTCCTTCTGCTGCCCCTCCAGGTTTCAGCACCGTCAGCTGGTCCTCACTAGTTCCACTGGCTCTTGCAGCTTCTGCTACCCATCTGGGTTCCAGCACCGTCAGCTGGTTCTCGGCAGTGCCTTTGGCTTAGGTGCCTCCTTCTCGGTATCCAAGTTCCAGCAACGTCTGCTGGTCCTTTGTAGTGCTTTCTAGCACAGGTACCTCCTGCTTAGTAACCAGGTTCCAGCACCGTCAGCTGGTCCTTGGTAGTGCCATTGGCTCTTGTTCCTTCTGCTACCCATCTGGGTTCCAGTACCGTCAGCTGGTTCTCGGCAGTTCCTCAACCTTCTTGTACCTTCTGCTACAGTTGTAGCCAAAAGTATTGACACCCCTGCAATTTTGTCAGATAATGCTGTTTCTTCCTGAAAATTATTGCAAACACATTCTTTGTTATTATCTTCGTTTAATTTGTCTTAAATGAAAAAAACACAAAAAGAATTGTCCTAAAGCCAAATTGGATATAATTCCACACCAAACATAAAAAGAGGGTGGACAAAAGTATTGGCACTGTTCGAAAAATCATGTGATGCTTCTCTAATTTGTGTAATTAACAGCACCTGTAACTTACCTGTGGCACCTAACAGGTGTTGGCAATAACTAAATCACACTTGCAACCAGTTGACATGGATTAACCCCTTTCCTACAATGGATGTACTATGCTGTCCATGTGACCTGGGACCTAAGTCCCAAGGACGGAATAGTACGTCTAGTGCGATCAGCGGCGCTCACGTGGTGAGCGCCGCTGATCGCGGCCGGTTGTCAGCTGATTATCACAGCTGACACCCGGCACAATGTGTCAGGGGCGGTCACGGACCGCCCCCGACATGTTAACCCCTTGCACACCGCGATCAAACACGATCGCGGTGTACCGGGGGTTAAAGGGAAGCATTGGCAGGGAGGGGGCTCCCTCCGTGCTTCCCTGAGCCCCCCACAGCAGCGCAATGTGCAGCGCTGCTTCGGGGGGCTCTATCCCTGCAGGTCCCCGAATCCAAGATGGCGACGGGGACCTTCGGGGGCCTGCAGGGAGCTGACTTCCTCAGTGCCTGCAAAGCGCAGGCATGAGGAAGTCTGCGTCTATGCCTGTGACAGATCGCTGATCTGTCACAGTGATCTGTGATGTGACAGATCAGCGATCTGTCCCAGGACAGTGATGTCCCCCCTGGGACAACCTAAGTTAAAAAAAAAAAAAAGTGCAAAAATAATTGCACATATTTGGTATCACCGCATCAGTAACGACTCGCCCTATAAAACTGTCCCATTAATTAACCCCTTTAGCAAACCCCCTAAAAAATAAAAATAAAAAATGAAGCAAAAAATAATGATTTATCATACTGCCGAACAAAAAGTGCAGCAACGCACGATCAAAAAGACGCATATAAATATTCATGCTGCTGAAAACGTCATCTTGTCCTGCAAAAAACGAGCTGCCACACAGCATCATCAGCGAAAAAATAAAAAAGTTAAAGCTCACAGAATAATGCGATGCAAAAATAATTTTTTATATAAAATTGTTTTCATTGCATAAAAGTGCTAAAACATAAAAAAAAAAAAAAAAACACATAAATGAGGTATCACTGTAACCGTACTGACCCGAAGAATAAAACCGCTTTTTCAATTTTACAGCACGCAGAACAGCGTAAATGCACCCCCCAAAAGAAATTCATGAAATGCTGGTTTTTGTTCATTCTGCGTCCCAAAAATCAGAAAAAGCGATCAAAAGATGTCACGTGCCCGAAAATGGTACCAATAAAAATGTCAACTTGTCCCGCAAAAAATAAGACCTCACATGACTTGGTGGGTCAAAATATGGAAAAAATTATAGCTCTCAATATGTGGTGATGCAAAAACTATTTTTACAATAAAAAGCGTCTTTTAGCGTGTGACAGCTGCCAAATATAAAAAACGCCATAAATAGTAAAATCAAACCCCCTGTTATCACCCCCTTAGGCTAGTTTCACACTTGCTTTTTTTTGCAGCGCGTTTTTCCCGCAAAAAAACGCATTGAAAAAACGCATACATAAGCATACAACTGCTGCGTTTTTTTCAAGCATTTTTATGAGCATGCATGAAAAAAACGCAGCGTTTTTATGCGTTTGTATGCGTTTTTAGTGCGTTTTTACCGCGTTTGCGTTTTTTTCCAACATTTTTAGGTGGCCCCTCACACTACCCAAACCATGACTTTACTAACCCTAACCCTGACCCTAACCCTAACCCTAACCCTGACCCTAACCCTAACCCTGACCCTAACCCTAACCCTAACCCTGACCCTAACCCTTAACCAAATCATACTTAACCCTAACCCAAACCCTAAACCCTAACTAACCCTAACCCTAACCCTGACCCTAACCCTAACCCTGACCCTAACCCTAACCCTGACCCTAACCCTAACCCTGACCCTAACCCTTAACAAAACCATACTTAACCCTAACCCTGACCCTAACCCTAACCCTAACCCTGACCCTAACCCTTAACCAAACCATACTTAACCCTAATCCTGACCCTAACCCTGACCCTAACCCTAACCCTAACCCTAACCCTGACCCTAACCCTTAACAAAACCATACTTAACCCTAATCCTGACCCTAACCCTGACCCTAATCCTTAACAAAACCATACTTAACCCTAACCCTGACCCTAACCCTAACCCTGACCCTAACCCTAACCCTGACCCTAACCCTAACCCTAACCCTGACCCTAACCCTTAACAAAACCATACTTAACCCTAATCCTGACCCTAACCCTGACCCTAACCCTTAACAAAACCATACTTAACCCTAACCCTGACCCTAACCCTAACCCTGACCCCAACCCTAACCCTAACCCTGACCCTAACCCTAACCCTAACCCTAACCCTGACCCTAACCCTTAACAAAACCATACTTAACCCTAATCCTGACCCTAACCCTGACCCTAACCCTTAACCAAACCATACTTAACCCTAACCCTGACCCAAACCCCAACCCTAACCCTGACCCTGACCATAACCCTAACCCTAAACCCCCTTAACTAACCCTAACTCTAACCCAAACCCCTAAATTCCATGGTTAAAAAAAAAAACGCATATGCAAAAAAACGCATACATGAGCATGCCAGTGCGCACATATGCGCATCCATAGGCTATAATGGCCATTTTTAGCGCAAAACGTGCGCATATGTGCGCATGCGCTTTTTTGCAGGGCCAAAAAATGCAACATGCTGCGTCTGGAAAATACCAACGCACACCCCAAAAAAACGCAGCGCATGAAAATCGCATACATGCGCTTACCAGCGCGCAGGTATGCGCACCCATGTTAAATATAGGGGAAAAAACGCATGCGCAGGTATGCGTTTTTTTCCAGCGCTAAAAAACGCAAATGTGAAACCAGCCTTAGGCTAGTTTCACACTTGCTTTTTTTTGCAGCGCGTTTTTCCCGCAAAAAAACGCATTGAAAAAACGCATACAAAAGCATACAACTGCTGCGTTTTTTTCAAGCATTTTTATGAGCATGCATGAAAAAAACGCAGCGTTTTTATGCGTTTGTATGCGTTTTTAGTGCGTTTTTACCGCGTTTGCGTTTTTTTCCAACATTTTTAGGTGGCCCCTCACACTACCCAAACCATGACTTTACTAACCCTAACCCTAACCCTAACCCTAACCCTGACCCTAACCCTTAACCAAATCATACTTAACCCTAACCCAAACCCTAAACCCTAACTAACCCTAACCCTAACCCTAACCCTGACCCTAACCCTAACCCTTAACAAAACCATACTTAACCCTAACCCTAACCCTGACCCTAACCCTTAACCAAACCATACTTAACCCTAATCCTGACCCTAACCCTTAACAAAACCATACTTAACCCTAACCCTGACCCTAACCCTAACCCTGACCCTAACCCTTAACAAAACCATACTTAACCCTAATCCTGACCCTAACCCTGACCCTAACCCTTAACCAAACCATACTTAACCCTAACCCTGACCCTAACCCTAACCCTAACCCAACCATACTTAACCCTAATCCTGACCCTAACCCTGACCCTAATCCTTAACAAAACCATACTTAACCCTAACCCTGACCCTAACCCTAACCCTAACCCTAACCCTAACCCTGACCCTAACCCTTAACAAAACCATACTTAACCCTAATCCTGACCCTAACCCTGACCCTAACCCTTAACCAAACCATACTTAACCCTAACCCTGACCCAAACCCCAACCCTAACCCTAACCCTAAACCCCCTTAACTAACCCTAACTCTAACCCAAACCCCTAAATTCCATGGTTAAAAAAAAAAACGCATATGCAAAAAAACGCATACATGAGCATGCCAGTGCGCACATATGCGCATCCATAGGCTATAATGGCCATTTTTAGCGCAAAACGTGCGCATATGTGCGCATGTGCTTTTTTGCAGGGCCAAAAAATGCAACATGCTGCGTCTGGAAAATACAAACGCACACCCCAAAAAAACGCAGCGCATGAAAATCGCATACATGCGCTTACAAGCGCGCAGGTATGCGCACCCATGTTAAATATAGGGGAAAAAACGCATGCGCACATATGCGTTTTTTTCCAGCGCTAAAAAACGCAAATGTGAAACCAGCCTTAGTTAGGGAAATATAATAAAAATAATAAAAATTAAAAAAATGTTCTTTATTTCCATTTTCCCATTAGGGTTAGGGTTAGGGTAAGGGCTGGAGTTAGAATTGAGGGTTTTCCACTGTTTGGGCACATCAGGTGCTCTCCAAACGCAACATGGCATCTGATCTCAATTCCAGCCAATTCTGCGTTGAAAAAAATCAAATGGTGCTCCTTCCCTTCCAAGCTCTGCCATGTGCCCAAACAGTGTTTTACCCCCATATATGGGGTATCAGCCTACTCAGGACAAATTGCAAAACAACTTTTGGGGTCCAATTTCTCCTGTTGCCCTTACGAAAATAAAAAATTGGGGGAAAAAATATCATTTTTGTGGAAAAAAATTAGATTTTTTATTTTCACGCCCGGGCGTTATAAACTTCTGTGAAGCACTTGGGGGTTCAAAGTGCTCACCACACATCTAGATAAGTTCAGTGGGGGGTCTAGTTTCCAAAATGGGGTCACTTGTGGGCAGTTTGAATAGTTTAGACACATCAGAGGCTCTCCAAACGCACATGACACCCGCAGACCATTCCATCAAAGTCTGCATTCCAAAACGTCACTCCTTCCCTTCCAAGCCCCGACGTGTGCCGATACAGTAGTTTTCTCCCACATATGAGGTATCAGCGTACTCAGGACAAATTGGATAACAACTGTTGGGGTCCAATTTCTCCTGGTACCCTTGGGAAAATAAAAAAATGGGGACTAAATGATCATGTTTGTGGAAAAAATACGATTTTTTTATTTTCACGCCCGGGCAATTTAAACTTCTGTGAAGCACTGGGGGGGTTCAAAGTGCTCACCACACATCTAAATAAGTTCCTTGGGGGGTCTAGTTTCCAAAATGGTGTCATTTGTGGGGGGTTTCCGCTGTTTTGGTACATCAGGGGCTTTCCAAACAAGACATGGTGTCCGATCTGAATTCCAGCCAATTTTGCATTGAAAAAAGTCAAACGGCGCGCCTTCCTTTCTGAGCTCTGCCATGCACCGAAACAGTGGTTCCCCCCAGGTATCAGCATACTCAGGACAAATTGCACAATAACTTTTGCAGTCAAATTTCTCCTGTTACCCTTGGTAAAATAAAAAAAATTGAACCTGAAGTATTTTTTTTGTGAAAAAAAGTTAAATGTTCATTTTTTTTTTTTTTTTTTTTAAATATACAAAAAATTCCTGTGGAGCACCTGAAGGGTTAATAAACTTCTTGAATGTGGTTTTGAGCACATTATGGGGTGCAGTTTTTAGAATGGTGTCACTTTTGGGTATTTTCCATCATATAGACCCCTCAAAATGGTTCAAATGTGATGTGGTCCGTAAAAATAAAATGGTGTTGCAAAAATGAGAAATCGCTGGTCAACTTTTAACCCTTATAACTTCCTAACAAAAAAATATTTTGGTTCCAAAATTGTGCTGATGTAAAGTAAATATGTGGGAAATGTTACTTATTAAGTTTTTTGTGTGCCGTATCTCTGTGATTTAAGAGCATAAAAATTCAAAGTTGGAAAATTGCGAAATTTTTAAAATTTTCGCCAAATTTCTGTTTTTTTCACAAATAAACACAAGTTATTTGAATGAAATTTTACCACTAACATGAAGTACAATATGTCACAAGAAAACGATGTCAATCACCGGGATCCATGGAAGTGTTTGAGTTATTACCTCATAAAGGGACAGTGGTCAGAATTGTAAAAATTGGCCCGGGAGTTAACGTGCAAACCACCCTTGGTAGTGAAGGGGTTAAAGTTGACTGAACCTCTGTCCTGTGTCCTTGTGTGTACCACATTAAGCATGGAGAAAAGAAAGAAGACCAAAGAACTGTCTGAGGACGCATGAGCAATCTCAAGGCTACAAGTCCATCTCCAAAGACCTGAATGTTCCTGTGTCTACCGTGCGCAGTTTCATCAAGAAGTTTAAAGCCCATAGCACTGTGGCTAACCTCCCTAGATTTGGACGGAAAAGAAAAATTGATGCGATTTCAACGCAAGATTGTGCAGATGTTGGATAAAGAACCTCGACTAACATCCAAACAAGTTCAAGCTGCCCTGCAGTCCGAGGGTACAACAGTGTCAACCCGTACTATCCGTCGGCGTCTGAATGAAAAGGGACTGTATGGTAGGAGACCCAGGAAGACCCCAGTTCTTACCCCGAGACATAAAAAAGCCAGGCTGGAGTTTGCCAAAACTTACCTGAAAAAGCCTAAAACGTTTTGGAAGAATATTCTCTGGTCAGATGAGACATAAGTAGAGCTTTTTGGGCAAAGGCATCAACATAGAGTTTACAGGAGAAAAAAAAAAAGAGGCATTCAAAGAAAAGAACACGGTCCCTACAGTCAAACATGGCGGAGGTTCCCTGATGTTTTGGGGTTGCTTTGCTGCCTCTGGCACTGGACTGCTTGACCATGTGCATGGCATTATGAAGTCTGAAGACTACCAACAAATTTTGCAGCATAATGTAGGGCCCAGTGTGAGAAAGCTGGGTCTCCCTCAGAGGTCATGGGACTTCCAGAAGGACAATGACCCAAAACACCCTTCAAAAAGCACTAGAAAATGGTTTGAGAGAAAGCACTGGAGACTTCTAAGGTGGCCAGCAATGAGTCCAGACCTGAATCCCATAGAACACCTGAGAAGAGATCTAAAAATGTCAGTTAGGAGAAGCCACCCTTCTAATATCAGGGACCTGGAGCAGTTTGCCAAAGAAGAATGGTCTAAAATTCCAGCAGAGCATTGTAAGGAACTCATTGATGGTTACCGGAAGCAGTTGGTCGCAGTTATTTTGGCTAAAGGTTGTGCAACCAAGTATTAGGCTGTGGGTGCCAATACTTTTGTCTGACTCATTTTTGGAGTTGTGTGTGAAATGATCAATGTTTTGCTTTTTGCTTCATTCTCTTTTGTGTTTTTTCATTTAAGACAAATTAAATGAAGATAATACCAAAGAATTTGTGATTGCAATCATTTTCAGTAAGAAACTGAATCTTATCTGACAAAATTGCAGGGGTGTCAATACTTTTGGCCACAACTGTACATTTCCAAGTTCAAGCTTTTGGAAATGGTTTTTAGTTATCACTCTGGATCTCCCTGACAACGACCCTGAAGACCACCCCGAAGATGACGACGACCACGAAAATGATGACCCTGAAGACGACGACTCGGAAGACCACCCAGAAGAAGACGACAAAGAACATGAAGACAGCCACCAAGATACAGAACACCAAGAGACAGAAGAGCAAAAAGCAGAAGAACATTAAGCATAAGATTAAAAATCAGAGCAAAAGATATTATCTAAATTATAAGCAGAAGACTAAGCAGTGTATGGGGGTGAGTCCGTTCCTCCTCGTGGTGCCCCTTGAAAATGCCTGCTGCTGCAGGCCAAACTGAACACGGACAAATCCTGTTGTAAATCTTTTGTGACAGGCAGAACGGAAGGTGTAATCTTCAAACTTTTATAGATAACTACAGGAATGCCTGTCACAAATAAGAATATGATGATGAAGAAGAAGAAGAAGATGATGAAGAAGATGAAGTAGAATAATAGTTGAATAAGAAGAAAATGAAGAATGTAAAAGAAAAGAATAACAGGAAGAAGGTGAAGAAGATGATGAATAAGGTGAAGAAGTTGATGAAAAAGATGCTGCTGCTGAGGATCATGAAGGAGAAAGTGTGGGAGAAGTAAAAAAAAGGTGAAGAGCATGGAAATAGTGAAACATACATATCTGACAAAATATAAAAAAGGTTAACAGTCAATATCTTTGTAACTCTGAACGTCTTTAAAAAAAAAAAAATTATTCCTGCTATTCCATTAGATTGGGCTAAACCTCTATGCCTTTAATGTCTCCTCCACCTCCCCCAATACATTCTACATTATTAGTTGTTTTTCTTCATGTATAATTAACCAACAAGGAAAGAAAGGGTTTATTTTAATTCCGATATTTCTGCCCCATTGACTCGCATTGGTTTCCGGTATCGGAATCAGCGATGCCCAAAAAGTATCGGATATCGGTCCTATCCTATATTTCACGATATCGGATGGTATCGCTCAACACTATTACTTGCATAAACATTTTTGACCATTTTTCTTAGTTTGACTTTTTCCAACTGTCTTACTACACAAAACTTTTGTTTCCATTTGTATATTTGTATTACTTTTATCTCGGTGATACAGGTATGATCATTTATTGGAGGATCTCTAATAAGGATGTTCCGTACTTATGCACTATGGGCTTTACTGCATGGTTCTTGCCAAACCTCCGGTACCAGACAATACTTTAGCACTCTGTAGGGGATTGGTTGTTTTGTGCATATAGTGTTTCCTACCTTGGCGGGCGGAAGCCTGCTATGCTGTACCACATCTATTGGCACATTTGTCTCTCATATAAGGATTGATGGAGCTAAACAGAAATTGTATGACCAGTCTCCGAAAGTCTCTGTCATTCTAGCCCTGCTGGTGTTCTTTCATCTTTGGAACAAACTCAGGTTTGCCACATAGTTGGCTGCATTCTCCTCCACATTTTGACCTTTATTCTAGTACAATTTATTCTTTTTGCCATAATATACACAAATATGGGACAACTGATTTTGTTAGCAAGACAAGTTTTATAATCAGTCAATATGTTTTTAGTAGCATGTCTCACTCTGTGAGTAATAATTCCTACAATGATTTTCTTGTTTGCTCAATGTATCTAAGCTTTGAATGGGTCCTGTAATTCCAGCAATTATACCCTAAAGACCAAATTGGGGACCATCTATTATAGGCACAGCTGGGAGTCCAGAACTCACATTGGTGTCATATTGGATGTATTTTTGAACACTGAAAAACAAGAGCAATAAAATTTGAGGTGTGTTCCTCAGAACATACAATAGAGAATCAAAAGGAACTGTAAAAAAAAAAAAAAAAAAAAAAAATTGTACATTTACATGGTGTTGCATCAACTGCATAAAAATGGTGGTATCAGACTACTACTACTAATTTATCTCCCTAGATAAATTAGATACATTAGAGAGTATAATTAAAAAAAGCACATTTATGGGGGATTTCTGTTGCTCTTGAACCACACAAATGACAATTTGGGTTCCAAAATTCACATTGTTCCCCTTCCATTCAGAGCCCTGACCTTTGTCAAACAGAACATTTTGACTACATGTGGGGTATTGCCGCTCTTGTAATAAAATGGGTAACAAACTGTGTTCCACTTTTTGGTTTAATCTCTGAGAAAGTTAAAAATTTGGGGCTAAAGCAAGATTTTTGTGAAAAAAGTTAACTTTTTCAATATGACGACCTAATATCAAATTCTATGTTATATCTGTGTGTTCAAAACCCTGGATAAAATACTTTATGGGTAAAGCTTCCACAATAGGGTCAGCTGGGAAGGGGGTGTTCTGTTGTTTAGGCACATCAGGGGCTCTCCAAATCTGACATAGCATGTACTCTCAATTGCAGGCAATTTTGCATTCAAAAAGTCAAATGGTGCTCCTTCCCCTCTTAGTCCTGCCACACACACACACACAAACAGTAGTGCTCCCCCACATATGGGGTATTGGCATGCTCAGGAGAAATTGCAAAACAAATTGTTGTCCATTTTCTCTTTTTACCCTTGTGAAACTAAAAAAAAGGTTCTAAAGTAAAATTTTTCTAAAAAAAAAAGTTAAATGTTCATTTTTTCCCTTCCACGTTGCTTCAGTGCCAGTGAAGTACATGAAGAGTTAATAAACTTTTTTAATGTGATTTTAGCACCATGAGGGGTGCATTTTAAGAATGTTGTCACTTTTGGGTATTTCCTGTCATAGACACATTAAAGTTACTTCAAATGTAAGGTGGACCCTAAAAAAAAAAAAAAATGGTTAAAATAAGAAATCGCTGGTCAAATTTTAACCCTTACAACTTCCTAACAAAAAAAAAAAAAAAGTTTTGTCTCGAAAATTGTGCTGATGTAAAATGGACATATGGGAAATGTTTTTTATTTAATATTTTGTGAGACATAACTCTCATTTAAGGTCATACAAGTTCAAAGTTTAAAAATTGCTAAATTTTCAACATTTTTGCCAAATTCCCATTTTTTGTCACAAATAAATTTAAGTTGTATTGAAGAAATGTTACCATCATGAAGTACAATATGTAACACATAAAAGAAAAAAAAAAAATCTCAAATCAGTGTGAACCTTTGAAGTGTTCCAGAGTTATAACCACATAAAGTGACTGGTCAGAAATGTAAAATTTGGCTTGATCAATAAGGTTCAAAATTTGTCCGGTCACTAAGGGGTTAAATTACAAGCCTTACCAGGTTTCAGATTTGTTACTCCTTCACCAATGCTCTCTACAATCCCAGCAGCTTCATGGCCCAGTATAATAGGGAATTTAATTTCACTTATTGAACCACTTAGAACATGATCATCTGAACGACAAACTCCAGTAGCTACAATCTGTAGGAAAACAGAAATTTTTTATCTGATTTTTCATTCATTCCTCTCTTTGGAATGCAAATAGCATTAAGTCCAACTAAAATAGAACAGTAATTCCTATATGTCCCCAAAAAAAAAAAAAAAAAAAGTTAGACACCTCAAGCCAAATAAAACAAAGTGATCTACTGTGGTCCATTGCCGCTAGACAGGCAGCGACTCCAACTCACAAATGAAAAATAAAAGATGGTCTTATATTGAATGTGGAGTTTAAACAGAGCACAAAAAAATGCCACTAGACCGGGATAGAGTTGATTTAATCAAAAATCAGAACCCCCCGCCCCCCCCCCCAAAAAAAAAAAACCCACACGCATTAACTTTGGTTTTGACATAAAGTCCATACTTTCAGTCTCCCAAATAGTGCAGCGCCAAGTTACCTATTTTATATGATGATCCCATAGTTATGGATATATTGCAAGACGGTGTTAGGATTGTACCCAGAAAAGCAAGAACATTAGGAGACTCATCTCTAAGTCTGCTTATTAATTATTCCAACAAACCCATTTCTCAAATGTGGTTGTCTCTCAAAGGCTATTACAATCATTTTTTCAACCATGACCACAGTAAGAACTTTTTTTATGAAAAACTTTTTGAATTGTATCAGCAATCACATGGTTTGTTATTGAGTGTACAATTTGCAAGCTTAAATATGTCGGTTCCACATCTCAAAACTGAAATCTAGAATAAGAGAACACTTTTATGATATTGAAGAATCCACAGATAGAAACATGTAAGGGAGGTCTAGCACTGTAGTCATGGCCAAGCACTCTGGTGTATCTGAGCCCTGGCCTCCTCTTACATGAAAACAATGTACATTAGTCAACGCACCTGTGTCTCCTGGTCCAGCTCCTTCAGGGTCTTCCCTCTGCTGCAGGAGACCCTCTCCAGACAGCTTTGCATTAACTGAGACACAGTCCATTCCAACTTTTACATGAACAACTTTACTGGTTTTGTTACACAGCACATTCATGTACTTCACAGTATTAATCACAGGATTCGCAATACATGCTTCTTCATCTCTCCCTGCGCTTCTCTCACTGTCACACAGCACGTACCTGGGTCAGATCGTCTCAGATGAGTCCTCAGCATCCTCCCTGTTCAGCTCTGCTGCAGGTAGACATTCACCTGCCTGTTTTTCCCCAGACATAAGATCATCAGCTCCCGAAGTCAATTGCTAAATGGCGAGCAACCTGCCCTTCTGTACTGTCCCTGGCATTGACACATTATCCTCCTGGCTCAAACTCACTGTATCTGGAAGTTCCTTCAGCCGTTTTGCCTCGGATCTGAGGACATCAGCCCAAGTGATAAGTTGCCACATTCTGGAGCCACCTCTGTCCCCGTGTAGTCACTACTTCTGTCTCATGTCTTTGTTCCTAGTCCACTGTGATCTCCTGCTTTACTGGCCTGCTGCTGTCCTGGCCTGGTACTGTGGATGGCTGGGCTTCTAGCTTGAATGTTACGGAGCTGCTAAGTTATTCTATGCACTTAAGCCCATGCAAGCGAATTGGGTATTAACCCTGGTCCCTTAGGCCCGTGCTCACAGAAGAGCACCTTGGCCCGAACTGACTACACTTCAGGAAATGCTCCTGCTTACCCTGCAGCATGCCCCTCCTGCTTAACCATTTCCTATACTAAATCCTAACTGAATACTCTAGACCAGGCCTGGGCAAACTGCGGGCCTGTGGGCCACATCCGGCCCCCTGACACTCACAGCCAGAGGGCTGGAGTCCTCACCTTTGTATGCGAGAGTTAACCCTTACCTCCCTCTTTGCTCCCAGCTTGTACTGTTGTATGTCCTGTGCAGGAAAAGCAAGGGTTAAGTCCCCCATAGTGCTCCCCCTGTGATCTGTGGCTTATCACATCCACTCTTTAGACTGCAATAAGGATTCCCACCCCCTGCCCCATATGTGATGTGGATCTCTGCATGTGCAATAGAGGTGGGAGAAAAACTTTTTCCAATGTTCCCAATTTATTGCTTGATCAACTGCTATTGCTTGTTAAGCTTCATTGCAACAAGTATTGTCAGGCTATGTTCATACAACTGTATTATTTGTCCAAGTGCTGCCTATGAAGAAAAAAAAAAAAAAAAAAAAACCCCACACCCCCGACCCCAGACAGAGCACTAGGAGCAATGTTATGGAATTGAGCTATTTAGATTACAGCTTGAAAACGTCTGTGAGAGAAATGTCAAAGCACCCACCAGTCTCTTCTGTATTTCGGATCAGAATCACCTGTTGGTTGAAGTCTATGGGTGTGCAAAAATAAAAAAATTGGATGCCATATGAACCATCCGTATAGCATCCGATTTTTACGAATACATTTCCATTACTAACACAGGACACTATTTCTTCTTTAAAATTTTATTCACTTCTGATGTCTAAAAATGGATGCTATACGGATGACAATACAGATGGAAAATCGTCTTTTTCTTGATGAAAATAACTTTTTATACGCTCATGTAAACCTCATCACATAAGCAACTGCTTTTTATAAAGTGACAAAATTAATATTTTGCATAATTAAGGGTGATCAGAAACCAAAGGTGACTTTCATACTAAATTTAATTCAATAATCTAATCACTTTTCTAATATATTTAAATTAAAAAAATTCTACCATTCCCTCTCTGCTCTAACTTCCTGTCTGCTTGTGTCTTTTATTTTATTTTTTTTGCTAATGACTTTTTTTTTGGAGAATCCCAGTGCATTTTGGGGTACTCACACAGGACATCATCAGGGGGCAGAGGATGCAGTCACTGCCACAGCTGCTTTCCCCATCATGAAATAAAGCGTCATCTATTTCAGAGACTAGACTGGTCCCTGCCGGGTCATCTCGTCTCCTTAGAGCCAGCAAGGGAGCGCACTGTCACTGTGCATTCAAAGGAATATAGCACAGGGAGCTCATGCTGAGTATGGGTAACAATTTACAGCAGATGCATTATCAGATGTGCCAGACTAGAGGAGTCTCCAAAACAGACATTACTGATGGCGCCTAATTTCAGAGAGGGCACAGAGGCTGTGGCAGTGTCCACAGCATCTGCCCCCAGTTGTCAGCTCATTCTAGTATCCCAGCATGCACTGGTGAATCTGAAACAAAGTGTCATGGGATGTTAAAAAAAAAAAAACAGTAAGTCAGAATGTAGAGGGTACATTAGGGCATTTTTCATTGAAGTATATTAGAAAACAAGTTTAGATTACACTGAAATTACATATGAAATTCACCTTTGGTTTCGGACTGCCCCTTTAAGCTCAGCCGATTGGTTTGGCCTTCCACAGCAGTGCCAGTTTCTCATGTGGCCCCTTGGGAAAAATAATTGCCCACCCCTGCTTTAGACACTATAATGCCCCCCCCATCTACTGGTCAAACATAAGCACTGCACTTTCCCTATAATAAGCACAAATACAATACCCAGTATTAACACACTAGATCTACATTACAGTACAAAAGAACATTAATTATACATAATTACAGGAAGCGGTAATACACATTAGTGTAGCAGTACCATCATTTATAAGCAGTAATAGATACAATCATGTAGCAGTACCACAACTTCTACATTAACTTATAGTACACTAGAACATGCAGTATCGGGACCTACTAAGGAGGAAAGATAAAGCAGTAATATTATTCTATCCCCTTACAAACACACGTCTCCAGACATTTTGTGGAAAGTCTTAATGGTATAGTAGGCTTTCGTGCATATGCCATTGAACATACTGTATACCTAGACATAACAGAGCTGGTAATCACACGGGTGCGGTCCGCAATAAGGAAGCATATTGGATTTTTTCTTTGAATACTTATGTTCTATTAGGACTGAACCTTGTGATGCTGCATTATTAGTTTTTTGGGTCCGTTGCTCTTTGCATTGCCATCTTTGCCCTTGTAATTTGTACTATTGTTTCTCTCTTTATCATTGTTCTGCGATGTTTTATTTTATTTCTCATTGTTTTTAATTATCTATTCCATGTACACATTTATGCAAACCTCTCTGCAGTCTCACAAATGTGCCATGTGTTTTTGTTTCTCTTTGATTATGTGGGAGTATATTTAAATCAAAGTTTGTAGACCACTGTATATCCAGTGCTCAAGAGTCATATAGCTTGAAACGCATATGGATTGATCTCTTTTATTTGTAAAGGATTTTCAATAAAGATTGTGATTTTGATTTTTCCAGTGTGTTGAGCTTGTTCCACCCCTATTTTCCTCATTCCCTACCCAATGCACATTAACACAGATAGACAGACACCTGGGTGTTCAGGTCCAGCGGTTTCGGGTACCAAAACAGTACCCAGACCCCATTAACTTGAACAGAGGGCCCGAACATCGTGTTTGCCACGCTCATGTGCACCAGGAAGTGTTACTGTTCAGATTCGGCCCCCTGAACACAGGATGTTTGTCGGTTGTCATGTGCATGACAGCGCGTCAAACACCAATTATGATTGGCATTAAAATCTTCACCGCCAGTCAGACAGACATAGTTTACATGCTGTCAAAAGACAGCATGAGCCCGCAGCTATGATCGGAGGTATAAAGTTTACCTCCAGTCACTGTTGTCAGCTGATGGGACATCAGCCAATGCTTCCTGTCGCTAATAACAGTGAGAGCAGGAGGAGCAGCTGATGGGAGTATTCATCATCCAGCTCCTGCGCTGTTAAAGGAAAAAAGAAAAAAAAAACCACACACAGCGTGGGTTCCCCTCCATTTTTGACAATCAGCTTTGCTAAAGCTGATAGCTGGGGGCTGGTATTCTCAGGATGGAAAGGGGATATGGAGATTATAGTCTCCTGCCCCCTAGAAAAGGAGCATCTATTAGATGCACCAATTCTGGTGCTTTGCCCGCCTCTTCCCACTTGTACTGTAGTGATGGCTGGGATGGATGTCACCTTTGTATTGTCAGGTGACATCAAGCCCTCAGCTTAGTAATGGAGAGGCATCTATAAGACACCTACAGTGGGGGGGAAAAAAAAAAAAAAAAAAAAAGTATTTAGGCAGCCACCAATTGTGCAAGTTCTCCCACTTAAAAAGATGAGAGAGGCCTGTAATTGACATCATAGGTAGACCACAACTATGGGAGCCAAAATGAGAAAACAAATCCAGAAAATGACCTTGTCTGATTTGGCAAGATTTATTTTGCAAATTATGGTGGAAAATAAGTGTTTGGTCATTAACAAAAGTTAATCTCAATATTGTGGTATATATCCCTTGTTGGCAATGACAGAGATCAAAGGTTTTCTGTAAGGGTATGTGCACACATTGCAGATTCTGCAGCGGATTTTTCTAAATCCGCAGGTAAAATGACCTGGGTTTTGCTGCAGTTTTTGTGCGGATTTCCCCTGCATTTTTACACCTGCAGATTACTATAATGGAAGAGGTGTAAAAACGCTGCGGAATCCACACAAAGAATTGACATGCTGCGGATTCAAAACCACAGCAAATCTGCGCAGAAAAATCCGCAGCATGTGCACATTTTTTATTTTACATTGAAACTAAATGGTACTGTACACCGCAGCAGATTCTGCAGGGCCAAATCTGCTGCAGATCCGCAGCAGAATCCGCAACGTGTGCACATACCCCAAGTCTTCACAAGGTCAGCACACACTGTTGGTGGTATGTTGGCCCATTCCTCCATGTAGATCTCCTCTAGAGCAGTGATGTTTTAGGCCTGTCGCTGGGCAACACGAATTTTCAAATTCCTCCAAAGGTTTTCTATGGAACGGACATCTGGAGTCTGGCTAGGCCACTCCAGAACCTTCATATGCTTCTTATGAAGCCATTCCTTCATTGCCCTGGTGGTGTGCTTGGGATCATTATCATGCTGAAAGACCCATCCATGTTGTTTCATCTTCAGTGCCCTTGCTGATGGAAGGAGGTTTGCACTCAAAATCTCACGATATATGGCCCCATTCATTCTTTCATGTACATGGATCAGTTGTCCTGGTCCATTTGCAGAGAAGCAGCCCCAAAGTAGGATGTTGCCACCCACATGCTTCACAGTAGTTATGGTGTCCTTTGGATGCAACTCAGCATTCTGTCTCCTTCAAACATGAGTTTTGTTTCTACCAAACAGTTCTACTTTGGTTTCCTCAGACCATATGACATTCTCCCAATACTTTTGTGGATAATCCAAATGCTCTCTAGCAAACTTCAGACGGACCTGAACATGTACAGGCTTAAGCAGGACACATCTGGCACTGCAGGGTCCGAGTCCCTGGCGGTGTAGTGTGTTGCTGATGGTAGCCTTTGCTACGTGGTCCCAGCTCTATGCAGGTCATTCATTAGTTCCCCCCATGTGGTTCTGGGATTTTTGCTCACCGTTCTTGTGATTATTTTGACCCCACGGGGTGAGATCTTGCGTGGAGCCCCAGATTGAGGGAGATTATCAGTGGTCTTGTATGTCTTCCATTTTCTTATTATTGCTCCCACAGTTGATTTCATCACACCAAGCTCCTTGTCTATTGCAGTTTCAGTCTTCCCAGCCTGGTACAGGGCTACAATTTTGTTTCTGGTGACCTTCAACAGCTCTTTGGTCTTCACCATAGTGGAGTTTGGAGTGTGACTGTATGAGGTTGTGGACAGGTGTCTTTTATACTGATAAGTTCAAACAGGTGCCATTACTAAAGGTAATGAGTGTAGGACAGAGGAGCCTCTTAAAGAAGTTACAGGTCTGTGAGAGCCAGAAATCTTGCATGTTTTTAGGTGACCAAATACTTATTTTCCACCATAATATGCAAAATAAATCTTGCCAAATCAGACAAGGTGATTTTCTGGATTTGTTTTCTCATTTTGACTCTCATAGTTGTGGTCTACCTATGATGTCAATTACAGGCCTCTCATCTTTTTAAGTGGGAGAACTTGCACAATTGGTAGCTGACTAAATACTTTTTTTCCCCACTTTATCCATTACTAATCCTATAGTTACATAGTAGATTAAGAAACAGCAAGCATAAAGTCTTTTATTTGAAATAGAAACAAAACACTTACTTTTTTTATTTAAAAATAAGCAATTACACTCACCTAACGCCCATTCCATTTAATCTCTTTTCTTCTGTAATAAAACAAAAATAAAAAACAACCATATCCCTCATATGTCCATCATTCTGTCCCACGCCATAATCCATGTCTGGGGAATAAATGGTTTTCAACCTTGATGGCATTAAGATGTCACCGTCCAGGCTGAGAACCACTGAGCTGAGAGCAAAGTGTCAGTGACGTCATCGAGGTTACTGACAGTCACTGAGGCTGCGTTCCCAGCCGTTCAAATTCACCACAGTGAAATTCTCCTGGTGAACTCTTCACCGTGAAACATTTTTCGCACGGTGCAGAGATCAGACAGCCATGGCTCCCACACTGTCAAATGACAGTTTGAGCCCGCAGCTATGATCGTAATTTAGATCTGTGATTTGTTCCTCTCTGATAGTCTGGTATGGGGGAGCCACTGCGCATGACAAACTCTGCTTACAAATGACTTTCAGAACAGCAGAGAGAATTATAGGTTCCCCCCTGCCTAAAATCCAGGATCTTTATGATAAGAGTATTCGATCCCACGCATTGAAAATTTCATCCGATCCCTCTCACCCGGGACACTCCTCATTCCAACTACTCCCTTCAGGACGTCGCTTCAGAGTCCCCAAATGCAGCACCAACCGCCATATGAACAGCTTCTATCCACTCTCTGTTCAACAATTAAATCGTCATGTGTAGACTATATACTGTATCTGTCTTGTTAGATGTTACTTGTTGTATCTGTTGTTATATATTATGTTGCCTCTTTGCCACAAAGAATTCTTTGTATATATGTAATATGTACTTGGCGATAATAAATTTGATTTGAATTATAAAGTTTATCTCCTGCCATTGGTGTTGGCTGATGGGACTCTTGCTCCCATCAGCCGACGTCTGCTGCCGCTAATGACAGAGCAGGAGTGGCTGACACCGTGCAGAGGTGATTTCACTACAGTGAAATTCTCCCTGTGAACTGTGGTGAATATTATTTCTTGAAAACTGCGTATCTAAAGATCCTGCTTTACTGTGCAGTTTTTATGCTTTTTTCTCTACACCTTTCTTTGTGATGCCTAGAAAAAAAAACAAAACGTGAAACATGCATGGGGAAAAAAAGTTACTTTTCGAGTGCAAAATTGCAGAATAAAAGCTATTCTGTAAGATGAAAAGAGAAAACACACCCTTAAAGGAATCTGTCACCTATTTTTGGGCCCATCAGCAGCCGGCACCGCCATCAGAATGCTGTAGATAAGCCCCCGATGTAACCTGAAAGATAAGAAAAAGGTTATATTATACTCACCCAGGGGCGGTCTGGGGTCCGGTTCCGTCCGGAGGGAGTCGCAGTCCGGTCCGGCGCCTCCCATCTTTATGCAGTGACGTCCTCTTCTTTGCTTCCCGTCCTGGCTCCAGCGCAGGCGCACTGCTCTGTGGAGGGCAGAGCAGAGCACCTGCCCTGGAGCCGGGACAGGAAGCAAAGAAGAGGACGTTACCGTTAGAAGATGGGAGGCGCTGGACCAAGACCGGACCACCCCTGGGTGAGTATAATATAACTTGTTTTTCAGGTTACATCAGGGGCTTATCTACAGCATTACAGAATTCTATAGATAAGCCCCTGATGGCGGTGCCGGCAGCTGACAGGTTCCCTTTAAAGGGAACCTATCAGCAGGATTGTGCACAGTAACCTACCCATAGTGTCAGGTCAGTGCTGTTGTTGAAATCCGTCTTATAGCTGTTTTTTTATCTTTATCTTCAGTTTTATGTCAATGAGATTCTTGTGCCCTAAGGCGGGGCATGTGGTGCTCCAATTAGATATTCATAATGCAGACTTCTGACAGGTCACTGTTCCCTAGTTTGCAAAATGAACATCTGTAGATAATTAAAAAAAAGCCTTCTGCAGGCAGGTGTTGACCGTGGCATCTGCTCTGCAGTAAAATCGCATGTCGTGTGTGCCAACACTTTTTTTCAGGTTAATCAGCTAGGGGGAAAAAAAATCCATTTTATTTTTAAGTATATACAGATATTCATTATGCAAACTATTATAAAACATTTAAACAGAGCACCATATACCTCAACCCTGTCTTAGGGCACGAGAATCTCATTAACACAAAACTGAGAAGAAAGATTAAAGAACAACCATACGACGGATTTCAACAAACAAGGTATCATTTTATTCAGTATAACGGCACTGACCTGACACTGTGTGTAGGTTACTGTGCACAATCCTGCTGACAGGTTCCCTTTAAAAATGCTGCTTCATGTCTGAACCAAAAATGCATCAAATACAGCAAAAATGTACAGTATATTGCTGATTATAAGATGCACAGGACCATAAGCCCCCACCCCCTAATATTTAGGAGGAAAATAGGAAAACTAATTTTTTAATATAATGGTGGTGCATTTTCACTGACATCAGATCAGTGAAGCGAGTTCATTGGCTTTGAACTCCCAGGACCTTTCTGACGTCACCACGTGCGTGAGAAATTTCTCACACTCGCGGTGACGTCAGACAGGTTATTGGAGTTCACTGCGAGACACTGGACAGCGATAGCAGATGCTGCTCAATGTCTCTGCTGGATGACAGGCTGTATGATCGCATCCTCCAGCCATGCAGCCTGCCGTCTAGATGTTGCAGAGCTAGACCCATAGTGGGACAAATGGATTATCATCTTCTCTATGGACAGGTGAGGTATATTGTTGTTTGTTATTTTATTTCTTTTTCAGGGGACAATGATGTCTGTGGAATGGGCGATGTCATAAGTCTGGTTTAATTAAGGTTTATTAAAGGAGTCTGTCATTCTTTCAATTAAAAGACTTTATTCTGAGTGTCTGTGTTTTGACACAATATGACTACAGGGTTAGTAATGGGGGCTTCTTATAGGCGCCTCTCCATTACTATCCTCTGGGCTTGATGTCGCCTGACTATGCCAAGGTGAAATCAACCCCCAACTATTACCCCACTTGCCACCACTAAAGGGCAAGTGGAAAGAGCGAGGATAAGTGCCAGAATTGGCACATCTTATACATGCACCTTTTCTGGGGTGGCCGAGAGCTGATGTTTTTTAACGGGGGGGGGGACAGTATCAATCACCCCTTCCTAGGCTATTAATATCAGCCCACAGCTTGCTGTCTAGCCATTGTTGGTTATTTATTTAAGGGTGAGCCTACATCTTTTTTTGGGGGGTCCCCCATTTCAATATCTTGTAAAGGCAAAGTATACAGTTGCCACAGGTGGCGAAAGAGTAGTCAGACAAGCCGAGTCAGAAACAGTCAGGAGCAGAAGTACCAGAGGTCACAGCATTACATGTAGTCAAATACAAGCCAGAAGTTAGAGCCAGACAGGAGCAGAGATAACCGAAACGTGAGACAGTCAAACAGGTCAGAAGTCAAGCCATGTCATATACCAAGAGGTCCAAACACCAGGAGTGAACATTAATACAAACGGGGTGGCAGTAAACAGAAGTCACGGGAACAGAGTAAATGGGCAGAGGACAAAACATGGTACCAAGGGGTCAGCTGCTCTAGCCTGAGTGCATGAACTATCAGTGGCATTAGTCTGCAGGCCACAGCAGACTGAAATAGCCACACAGAACCCAAAACGAGGTAGAGAAAGTTAACCCCCGCATGACCAGACCGGGGAGAGAACAACAAAAAACAAACCCTAGTCTGGATCATGACAGTAGATATATAGATGCCTGGGCCAAATACAGTTAGTACAGTGTGTGTGCAGCTTACTGTACATGTGTTTAATTATTAAAAGATAACGTCTTTTTTTAAGGGTCCCCCATTTTAATAGCCAGTAAAGGCTAAGTATACAGTTGTGAGCCTGTATTAATAGCCTGGGAAACTCCATGGATATTACCCTCTTCTCAGGCTATAAACATGTGCCCCCAGCCGTTGGCTTTCCCTCTGCTGGTTATGAAAATTAGGTGGAAGCCCATGCCATTTTTTTCAGAAAAACAATATTTTAATAATTAAATACATGTACAGAAAGCTGCACACACACTGTACTAATTGTGTATGTCACTGACATCTGTATATCTATTCTATGCATATATACTGTGTGTAATCTATCTATTCTATCCTGTCCCTTTCTGCTGTGATTTTACTGTATGAGGCTGCTGAATTGCCGTGTGTGTGTGTGTGTGTGTGTGTGTGTGTGTGTGTGTGTGTGTTTTGAAGAATATTTCCTTTGAAAATGATGTATAAATGACAGAATTGCTCTATGTAAAAGCTCATGTTAAAGTCACATTGCAATCAGATAGCAATCACACTGCATTTGGATATAAATTGTGAAAAAAAAAAAAAAAAATGAACTGTACTCGCATTAAAAACCCATTACACTTGCATTACACTCGTCCGACTTTTCAGGAACAGAATCGAACAGATTTTAAAATTGCTAGTGTGACTCCAGCCTTAATCTATTAATTTAGCAAGAATTTCAATATATCACCTTTATGCGAACTTCATGCGCCTTTGGTGGTGCAACCTCAATCTCTTCAATGCTGAGTGGTTGTTTAGGTCCCCAGCACACGGCTGCTTTACATTTGATTACCTGAATGCACAATAAAATAAAAAATGTGGTTTATTTTGCCATTTACATTTGTCACTTTATTGTTTGATCCAATTTTAAGATGATTAGTATTCATGACTTTATCCCTCTTGCCACAATTCCTTGAATCAGATACTATGTGTTCGTTACACTTGGAACAAAAAGAGCTACTAATATTCTGCAAAGGTTAAAACTAAATAAAACAAGTATTCCTCTTACAAACAAGAATATAAACACAACAACATAATTGCCAAACTATTTTTTAAATGGATAAACATTGTTGGAAATTGCATGGAGCATTTTTTTAAAGTGTAATCCTATGTTCAGAGGCATTTTGCAGCAGTTTTTTCTTCTGCAGCCAAGACCTGCTGTCATGTCAGTAAAAACGCTTTGTTTTTGCCATATTTTTAGCTGCAGGTTACATGCAAAAACGCAGCAAATCTTGTCTGCTGCATATTTTGCACTTATTGTTTTCCATGGGTGAAAAAAAATGCTGAAAGAAAAGACATTCTGCAGATTAATACCCCATGTGAACATTGTCTAAGGATCTGCCTCTTTTCCCATTCCCCACAACAGCACCATGGAGAGAGAGAGAAGTTCCGCCCCAAGGATAGGAAACTTTAAAGCTTTAAAAAGCAGAGCCCTCTAGTACTCATCAGTGGTTTCCTGTCCCTGGTGAATACTTCAGTGGTTTCCTGTCCCTGGGGAATACTCTACAGCTCCCCAGTGCTACCGAGGGAAAGAAGATCTTACCTGTGGCTGAAGTCCCAGCATCATGCAGATATCCCTGGCAAACAGCAGCAACGTCTCTCCAGGAGAACGAGGCTGGCGCAAGCCATTCCTGGGAGCCAGCAGTGAGCAATGACATCAGTTCCTAGGGCATGGCATGATGCTTCCTCATTACCCAGGGAAAGCGTCCGATGTAAAATCCAGTGGCATGCAAACTTTCCATTCTGGAGGCAAGGCCAGCTATGGCACATTGCGTCCCCAAAACAAGGATGAGTGTCTTCCTTGGGCACAACCTACTCAGGTCAAAGTGCATCCCCATGCACAGCAGAGGCTACAGCAAGAAAGGGGGTGGATCAGAAACATCCCCCACTACCGGCCCCATGTGATACGGACCTGGAAGATGGTAGATGATAAAAACCAATCATCTACATCAAGACCATGCTGCAAGAAGACATTCCAGATTGAGAACAACAGCCAGCCTGTAGAGCATATGGAGCAGTCCTGCATCAGGTGGGGTGAGTCAGGTGACCTCTGGAGAAAATTCATTCTTTTATATATTTTTTAGGACAGGCCTAAGAAGGTGCAGGCTTAAACCAAATACCGATTAGTGGCTACTAGTGTTGAGCATTCCGATACCGCAAGTATCGGGTATCGGCCGATACTTGCTGTATCGGAATTCCGATACCAACTTCCGATATTTTTTCAATATCGGAATTCGGCATCGGAATCGGAAGTTCAGTTGATTGACGGCCTGACGTCATCATGATGCGCGGAGTGTGCGCATCATGATGCGCCGTCATTTCGGGCCTTCCGGGGGTCTCTGCCGGCCTGCCGGGGGGCTGTGCCGGCCTGCCGGGGGGCTGTGTGGACTGCCCGGGGTCTGTACCGGCCTGCCCGGGGGGCTGTGCCGGCCTGCCGGGGGGCTGTGCACCCTGTGGGGGTCTGTACCGGCCTGCCGGGGGGCTGTGCCGGCCTGCCGGGGGGCTGTGCTGATGTCCGGGGGTCTGTGCAAGCATCGTCCGATGGGACTACAAGTCCCATCGGGCGATGCCTGCTACCATGACAGTGATTGACACATTAGCCAATGATGGGACAGTAGTAGTCCCATCATCCGGCTAATGTGTTAAATGTTAAAAAAAAAAAAAAAAAAAAAAAATACTACATACTACATGCATGCTACATACATACTACATGCTACATACATACTACATATATACTACATACATACTACATGCATGCTACATGCATGCTACATGCATGCTACATACATACTACATGCATGCTACATACATACTACATGCATGCTACATACATACTACATGCATGCTACATACATGCTACATACATACTACATATATACTACATACATACTACATGCATGCTACATACATACTACATATATGCTACATACATACTACATATATACTACATGCATGCTACATACATACTACATACATGCTACATGCATGCTACATACATACTACATGCATGCTACATACATACTACATACATACTACATGCATGCTACATACATACTACATGCATGCTACATACATACTACATATATACTACATGCATGCTACATACATACTACATATATACTACATGCATGCTACATACTACATATATACTACATACATACTACATAATTTCCCACACAGCAATGGCATAAAGTGAGACTAGGGACTTTTTTTTTTTTTTAAGTGGCGGAGGAATACAGTGCGGAAGGATACCTACCTTCCGTCATTGGATTCCTGCAGCCCGTAGAGAACGGCAGCATCATCTGATGCTGCAGTTCTCTACCCAAGATCGTCGTGGGACACACTCGTGGACTGCTTCGGATCGTGGGTGAGTATTTTTGTGGTTTGTTATGTTAATATTTATTCCGGAAAAGACAATGGCTTCGGGGAACAATGTGACAAGTATTGGTAAGTATGTTACTCTATGTTATATGTACTGTATGTCTATGTATGTATTGTATGAATGTATTGTATGTATGTAGTATATATGTGGTATGTATGTAGCATGTAGTATGTATGTAGTATGTATGTAGCATGCAGTATGTATGTAGCATGCATGTAGTATATATGTAGTATGTATGTGGTATGTATGTAGCATGTAGTATGTATGTAGCATGCATGTAGTATGTATGTAGCATGCATGTAGTATGTATGTAGCATGCATGTAGTATATATGTAGTATGTATGTAGCATGTAGTATGTAGCATGCATGTAGTATATATGTAGTATGTATGTAGCATGTAGTATGTATGTAGCATGCGTGTAGTATATATGTAGTATGTATGTAGCATGCATGTAGTATGTATGTAGCATGCATGTAGTATGTATGTAGCATGCATGTAGTATGTATGTAGCATGCATGTAGTATGTATGTAGCATGCATGTAGTATGTATATGGTATGTATGTAGCATGTAGTATGTATGTAGCATGCATGTAGTATATGTGTTATGTATGTGGTATGTATGTAGCATGCATGTAGCATGCATGTAGTATGTATGTAGTATGTATGTAGTATATATGTAGCATGTAGTATGTATGTAGTATGTATGTAGCATGCATGTAGCATGCAGTATGTATGTAGCATGCATGTAGTATGTATGTAGCATGTAGTATGTAGCATGCATGTAGTATATATGTAGTATGTAGCATGTAGTATGTATGTAGCATGCATGTAGTATATATGTGTTATGTATGTAGCATGTAGCATGCATGTAGCATGCATGTAGTATGTATGTAGTATATATGTGGTATGTATGTAGCATGCAGTATGTATGTAGCATGCATGTAGTATATATGTAGTATGTATGTTGCATGCAGTATTTATGTAGTATGAATGTAGCATGTATGTAGTATGTAGTATGAATGTAGCATGTATGTAGTATGCATGTTGTATGTATGTAGCATGTAATTTTTTTTTTTTTTTTACATTTAACACATTAGCCGGATGATGGGACTACTACTGTCCCATCATTGGCTAATGTGTCAATCACTGTCATGGTAGCAGGCATCGCCCGATGGGACTTGTAGTCCCATCGGACGATGCCTGCACAGACCCCCGGAGCCTGCACAGCCCCCCGGCAGGCCGGCACAGCCCCCCGGAGCCTGCCCAGACCACCGGCAGGCCGGCACAGACCACCAGAGCCTGCACAGACCCCCTGGCAGGCCGGCACAGACCACCGGAGCCTGCACAGACCCCCTGGCAGGTCGGCACAGCCCCCCGAAAGGCCCGTACAGACCCCAGAGAGGCTGTACAAGGGCAGGAAAGGGTTTTTCTTATTCCGATACCGGAAGTCCCATAGACTTGAATGGGACTTCCGGTATCGGAATCGGCGATACCGATACTTTTTTTAAAGATCGGCCGATACCATCCGATACGATACTTTGAAGTATCGGACGGTATCGCTCAACTCTAGTGGCTACCTACACTAAAAAGCTTTTGAAGGAATCGATTGAAAGAACCCTATCTGAAGAGTTCCTCTCATTCATGGACAGTATGAAAACCATGATTAGGGAGGAGAAAAAAAAAAAATCTTTACAATGGCTTAAGGCAGATTCCTCAGCCAGAGAGAATAGCAAATTCTAGCTCCGAGGAAAAGATTGAAGATGGGCAATTAGGCGACTACTATACAGATGCCTCATTATCCTTTTCCCAGAGTGGAAGCCAATCCTATTTACCAGTGTAGTGGAAACAGAGGGACAGATGGTGAAGCGCGCATTCGTTTATTGAAATTTTTGTGGAACCATGGGACTACTTCCCCGGGTGCTCTGAAGGGGGCGTGACTAAGCAAGTCCCAGACCTCCGTAGTAAGACCCCTCAAACAGGACCCGAATTGAAAGTGCAAGAGATGCAAGGTGCTACCTCCAGTTAGACCCCGGGTACGTGGAAGCTGACTCGACTGGTCTGGCAGGCTGGTACTGCAAAGTAACGGAGAAACCGGTAGGAGATGAGCTGCAGAAGCAGGTAGCGAACAGCTGCAGGCACGAGGAGATGCTGGTGTAGTTCTGGAAGGCATGGGAAGAGTTGTAGAACACTCTGAGGAGACAAACCAGAATTAGCGAGGTGTAGCAGAGCACTGACATGCAGGCACAGGAACCTGAGAACTAGCAACAGGAAGCACTTGTTGCTCAGGCACCTCCCTAAGGGCAGAGGTGCCTGAAATAACACGAGATGCTCAGCCATTGGCTGAGACCTAGTTTGAAAATGGCACGCTGTCTCTGTAAGAGACAGGAAGTGCATGTGCCCTCAGGGACATGCCCGGAGACCTGTGCAGCAGGAGGAGCAGACAGTGCGGGACAAGGGACAGGGGACCCTGGAGACCGACTACCCCGCCGGGCACCGCGCCGAAGCAACAGACCAGAGGCCATAGGTGAGGACGAGGGCGCTACAGCCAGTAGAAGATACAAGTAAACTGGTGAAGGCAGTTAGGGCAACCATGGAGGTGGAGGAAATTAAAGAGCCCAAATCTTTGAAAGACCTGATGTTTGAAGGACTAGAGGTCAGGAAGCATAAGTGCTTTCCTGTCCATAAAAACATAGCCTCCCTGATGAGAAAATAGTGGAAAAAGCCAGATATAAACTTTCCTATACCAAGGAGATCAAAAGAAAGTACCCCTCTGAAGTTGAGGATTCAGAGATCTGGGATAAAGCACCCAAACATGACAGAGCAGTGTGCAATGCATTGTGAAATACATTACTCCCAGTCCATGACACAGGACTTCTGAAGCAGAAAGCCTTCTTAAGAAAGCCTGGGAGGCAGGAACAGGGGCCTTTAACCTCTTCGCGACCGCCCACAGTAGATAAACGTTGGCGCTTGCTCGGCTTTTTGCAGCGCCGACGTTTATCTACTGTCGGCGGTTTTGTGCCCCCCGGGACCCCCTCATACCTTATAACGCGGGGATCCCGGTGCACAATGCATGCTGGGACCCCCGACGTCATCGAGACCTGATTGGTTCAGGTCCTGATGACGTCGCGTCACAGCAGCCAATGAGAGAGCTCGCTGGGAAAGCTGCTTGTTTCCCGGCGATCTCCCTCATTATAACGCGACTTCTCCTCTGAGCTCATGCTGACAGATGAGCAGAGGTGAAGCAGCGTTACAGTGTGACTAGATCGCTGCCTGGCACAGCTGATCGCTGCCTGGCACAGTTGTGTCAGGCAGCGATCTTGTCACACAGTAACGCTGCTTCACCTCTGCTCATCTGTCAGTGTGAGATCAGAGGAGAAGTGGCGTTACTATGTGCCGGGCAGCGATCTTGTCACATAGTAACGCTGCTTCTCCTCTGATCATCTGCCAGTGTGAGATCAGAGGAGAAGTGGCGTTACTATGAGTCAAAAATACAAAAAATAAAAAACACAAAAATAAAAAAAAAGTAAAGAAAAAAAAAGCAGGTAGGCAGGCTAGGGGCTAGGTCTAGGGTTAGGGCTAGGGTTAGGGTTGGAATTCGAATTGGGGGTTTCCACTGTTTAGGTACATCAGGGGCTCTGTAAATGCAATATGACGCCCGCAGACCAATCCATCAAAGTCACTACTTCCCTTCCGAGCCCCACCGTGTGCCCAAACAGTGGTCCCCCCCACATGTGGGGTACCAGCGTACTCAGCACAAATTGGACAACAACTCTTAGGGTCCAATTTCTCCTGTTACCCTTGTGAAAATAAAAATTGGGAGCTAAAAGATCATTTTTGTGGAAAAAAAATGATTTTTTTATTTTCACGGCTCTACATTATAAACTTTAGTGAAACACTTGGGGTTTCAAAGTGCTCACCACACATCTAGATAAGTTCCTTGGGGGGGTCTAGTTTCCAAAAAGGGGTCACTTGTGGAGGATTTCCACTGTTTAGGCACATCAGGGGCTCTGCAAACGCGACATGACACCCGTAGACCATTCCATCAAAGTCTGCATTCCAAAACGTCAGTACTTCCCTTCCGATCCCCACCGTGTGCCCAAACAGTAGTTTTCTTCCACATATGGGGTACCAGTGTACCCAGGACAAATTGGACAACAACTTTTGGGGTCCAATTTCTCCTGTTACCCTTGTGAAAATAAAAAATTGGGGGCTAAAAGATCATGTTTGTGGAACAAAAATGATTTTTTATTTTCATGGCTCTACGTTATAAACTTCAAAGTGCTCACGACACATCTAGATAAGTTCTTTAAGGGGTCTAGTTTCCAAAATGGGGTCACTTGTGGGGGTTTCCACTGTTTAGGCACATTAGGGGCTCTCCAAATGCGACATGGCGTCCTCTCTTAATTCCAGCCAATTCTGCATTGAAAAAGTCAAACGGCACTCCTTCCTTTCTGAGCTCTGCCGTGTGCTCAAACAGTGGTTTAGCCCCACATATGGGGTATCGGCGTATTTGGGAGAAATTGCACAAAAAATTTTGTGGTTCATTTTCTGTTTTTACACTTGTGAAAATAAAAAAAAATGGTTCTGAAGTAAAATGTTTGTGAAAAAAAGTTAAATGTTTATTTTTTCCTTCCACATTCCATTCATTCATGTGAAACACCTGAAGGGTTAATAAACTTCTTGAATGTGGTTTTGAGTACATTGAGAGGTGCAGTTTTTAGAATGGTGTCACTTTTGGGTATTTTCTGTCATATTGACCCCCCAAACTCACTTCAAATGTGAGGTGGTCCCTAAAAAAAATGGTGTTATAAATTTTGTTGTAAAAATGAGAAATCGCTAGTCAACTTTTAACCCTTACAACTTCCTAAAAAAAAAAAATTATGTTTCCAAAATTGTGCAGATGTAAAGTAGACATGTGGGAAATGTTATTTATTAACTATTTTGTGCAATATCACTCTCTGATTTAAGGGCATAAAAATTAAAAGTTTGAAAATTGCAAAATGTTCAAAATTTTTGCCAAATTTCGATTTTTTTAACATATAAGCGCAGTTTATATCTAAGAAATTTTACCACTATCCTGAAGTACAATATGTCATGAGAAAACAATGTCAGAATCAGCAGGATCCGTTGAAGCGTTCTAGAGTTATGGCCTCATAAAGTGACACTGGTCAGAATTGAAAAAATTGGCCTGGTCACGAAGGCAAAAACAGGCTCAGGCGCGAAAGGGTTAAACCAAGCATAGCAGCACAGCAAGATCTTTAAGCGTGTGGCTTAGCCAGTTACAAGAACAGATTAAGAATAAAGGGGGTTTTACACTAAGCAATATCGCTAGCAATATCGCTAAAACGTCACTGGTTTTGTGACGTTATAGCGATATCGCTATGTGTGATACTTACCTACGACCGGCTCCCCCGCTGTCCATCGCTGATCGCGCGAGAATGTCCGGCTCCATTTCTCGTCGTCTGCTTCCTGCTGGGATTCCTGCTGTGACGACGAGCGACGCGTGGAGGCGGGCGGGAGGACGTCATTATCGCTGTGTGTGAATGGTAAGTATCGTGCGCTGCGTCGCTGCTGCATCGCTGTGAGATCTTTCTGTATGAAAGCTCACTAGCGATCATTTAGCGATACACCAGCGATCCTGACCGGGTCGGATCGCTGGTGCATCGCTAAATGTAAAAGGGCCTTAAGTGCCCAAGCAATCAACTGCTCGCCAGCCTTCTGAGCATAGTAAAAGTGGTAGGCTTCCTGGCAGATACTAGAGTCTAACAGCACACACCTGTACAGTCTCAAATTCAGCCAGTAGAACCCCGTGGCTAAAAAATTGGACTGGAGACTTCCACTCAATGTCTAGACTCTGTGGCATGCCCATTGAGGGTGAATACCTCTTTGGGGCACCACTAGATGAGATCCTGGATAAAGCTGCAAACTCATAGAAATGGTTCCAACAAACCAATGCCCCAAAATTCCAATTCCAATGCCCCAAGCACTTCAGGATGGAGACAATCGAGTCAACGGTAATGCATCTATTCCTGGGGTGTTTCATGGCCACCATAGACCTGAGAGATGCTTACCCCCATGTGCCCATCTTTCAGAATCACCAAAGATACCTCAGGGTAGCAGTCAGTGTGCAGGGACACCTAACACACCTACAGTTTCAAGTCTTCCGCTTTGGCTTATGGCCTCAAGAATATTTACAAAAATAGTGAGAGAAGTGTCGACCCATATAAGAGGAAGTCATCTTATTTATCCCCTATTTAGGTGACTTCTTGATTGCGGGGAAATCAGAAGTAGAGTGTGCAAAAGCGGTAAAAAGAGAAAAGGAGACACCGTCCCTTACATATTGGATTATATAGAGCCCTGTTCTTTATTACATACCATCCGGTCTTGTTAGCTGTATAATGCACTGATGGCTGATGGAGCATGGGAAGCTTCTTTTCTAATAGAGGAGCTGATGGACTGGTAGTCCTCCATCAGCAGTCATTTTATATCTAACAAGAGAGGGGACTAGAATCATAGAATCATAGAATTGTAGAGTTGGAAGGGACCTCCTGGGCCATCTGGTCCAACCCCCTGCTCAAAGCAGGATTCGCTAAATCATCCCAGTCAGATGTCTGTCCAGCCTCTGTTTGAAGACTTCCATTGAAGGAGAACTCACCACTTCTCGTGGCAGCCTGTTCCACTCATTGATCACTCTAACTGTCAAAAAGTTTTTTCTAATATCTAATTTGTGTCTCCTCCCATTCAGTTTCATCCCATTGCTTCTAGTCTTTCCTTGTGCAAATGAGAATAAAGTTGATCCTTCTACAATGTGACAGCCCTTTAGATATTTGTAGACAGCTATTAAGTCTCCTCTCAGTCTTCTCTTTTGCAAACTAAACATTCCCAAATCCTGCAACCTTTCCTCATAAGACAGGGTTTGCAGACCGGTCACCATTCTGGTCGCTCTTTTCTGAACTTGCTCCAGTTTGTTGATGTCTTTTTTAAAATGTGGTGCCCAAAACTGGACACAATATTCCAGATGAGGTCTGACCAAAGAGGAGTAGAGGGAAATAATGACTTCACGTGATCTAGACTGTATGCTTCTGTTAATACATCCTAGAATTGCATTTGCCTTTTTTGCTGCTGCATCACACTGTTGACTCATATTCAGTCTGTGATCTATTAGTATACCCAAGTCTTTTTCACATGTGCTGTCACTTAGCCCTATTCCTCCCATTCTATATATGCTTTTTCCATTTTTATTGCCCAGATGTAGTACTTTGCATTTCTCCCTGTTAAAAACCATTCTGTTTGTTGCTGCCCACTTCTCCAGTTTATTTAAATCTTTTTGAATCCTCTCTCTCTCTTCTCTAGTATTAGCTATCCCTCCTAGCTTTGTGTCATCAGCAAATTTAATCAGTTTACCCTCAATGCCTTCATCTAAATCGTTGATAAAGATGTTGAACAATACAGGGCCCAGGACAGAGCCCTGTGGTGCCCCACTTGAGACATTCTTCCAACTGGATGTGCAGCCATTTACGACCACTCTTTGGGTCCGATCACTAAGCCAGTTATGAATCCACCTAACAGTTGCCTTGTCCATTCCATACTTAATCATTTTTTCAATAAGGATTGTATGAGAGACTTTGTCAAATGCTTTGCTGAAGTCAAGATATACTATATCTACAGCATTTCCTTGATCCACCCAATCAGTGATACCGTCATAGAAGGAAATTAAGTTAGTCTGACATGACTTATTAGTTACAAACCCATGCTGACTCTGTTTAATCACTTCATTCTTATCCAGGTATTGACATACATGTTGTTTAATAATTTGTTCAAAGATCTTTCCTGGTATAGAAGTCAGACTCACCGGCCTATAGTTACCTGGGTCCACCTTCTTCCCCTTTTTGAAGATAGGAACAACATTTGCTCTTCTCCAGTCTTCTGGCACTTCTCCTGTTCTCCAAGAATTTTCAAAGATTATAGAGAGGGGTTCAAAAATTTCTTCTGCTAGCTCCTTCAGTACTCTGGGGTGTAATTCATCTGGACCTGGAGACTTGAATTCATTTAGGCTAGCTAAGTGTTTCCTCACTATCTTTCTGTTTATAGATATCCTGGATTCTTCTATTCCCTTAATAGGACAGTGAATAACAGTTGATGTTACATTTCCTTTCTGAGAGAAAACAGATGCAAAATAGGAATTTAAAAGTTCAGCCTTCTCAACATCCTGTCTTACCATTTCATCATTTTCATCCTGTAAAAATCCTATAGCATCTTTGACTTTTCTTTTACTTTTGACATATCCCCAAAATCCTTTATTATTGCTTTTGACATCTCTTGCAAGCCTCAATTCATTTTCAGCTTTAGCTAATCTGATTTGTGCCCTGCAGGTTCTGCAGACAGCATTATATTCTTCTTTAGATATGCCTCCCTCTTTCCATTTTATAAACATTTTTTTCTTCCTTTTTAGCATGTGCTTAAGTTCTGTGTTCATCCATCCTGGTTTCCTTAACTGCTTCCTATTCTTCCCTCTTTTCGGAATTGTTAACAACTGTGCTTTGAGAATTTCATTTTTCAAGATTTCCCATCCTTCCTGGACATTTTTGTCTTTAAGGATATCCAGCCATTGGATCCCTCCAATTCTCTTTCTGAATCCCTTAAAATCTGCCTTTCTGAAATCTAACCTTGACGTCTGAGTCTTCACAGGTCTTCCGCCTCTAGTTATCCAAAATTCTAAAATAGCATGGTCGCTACCTCCTAGGGTCCCAGCCACTTTTACCTCCTCAACCATTTCCTCCCTGTTTATAAGGATTAGATCCAAGGTAGCAGTTCCCCTTGTTTTCTCCCTTACCTTTTGGAAGATAAAGTTGTCAGCAAGAGAGGATAAGAATTTCCTTGACCTGTTAGTTTTGCCTGAGAGAGATTCCCAACAAATGTCTGGATAGTTGAAATCTCCCATGACAACTATGTCATATTTTTTGGAGAACTTGGCCATTTGATGCATAAAGAGTTCATCCATAGCTTCAGCTTGCTACAGATCGCTTGGAAAACGCTAGCATTCTGCAAGCTAATTACGCTTGCAAAACGCTAGTTTTTTGCAGAAATTCCACATGCGGATTTCCCGCGGCAGGGAGTTGCGGAATTGTCATATTTCGCACGTGTGCACATAGACTAACAGTTATTTTGTCCTTCTACTTCAAATCTACCATTAAACCGGTACTCAAAAGCTTTTTTTTTTTTTTTTTTAGCTTAAATTAAGTTTTGACTTCCTTCAGGCTGTTTCCACAATGAGTTTTCGGTAATGTATGTTTTCACTGCACAAAAAAAAAACAAAACCCACAGGGCAAAAAACGCACAGAGAACCGACATTCCTTACAGTTATGGAAAACTGAAATTTCTAGGACTGTCATATCCTCACTGCTTTTTTCTTTTCTTTTTTAAAACACATTGTAAACTTACTTGCAGTGTGATTTTGGAACCCCGCAGCCTGTCAACCTCTTGCTGTAAATATGCCTTTTAAGTGTGGATTTTCCCCATAGACTTTAAACAAGAGGATGCAGGTAGAGAGATACACATGCGCTTTTATTTTGTTTCTACAACGGAAACGCACTTAACACATGTAATCCGCACATGACTAGTATCTAAAGCAAAGTAAATATAAAAGAGCATATAAAAGAGTAAAGAAAAAAAATCCACACACTTGAAAAGGCAACGAAAAAATGCAAGTACCCTAATTTAGCTAATTGCCGCAAAATTGCTGCAACATCAAAAATACACCAAATACTCATCATAGGAATTTAGCCTTTAGAGTATTTCTCATTTTCCCACAAACTTATCCATGTACAAAACTGTTCATAATATTATTGTCTTTTTTCAAATAAGCAGAATTAGCCAAACCCTATAATCCGTGACTTGTGGGTAGAAACTCTTGTCTTTCCAGGTGATAGTGTGCTCAGACAAGCATCAAGCAATGTACCGTAACATTCTCTTATCTTTCTTGAAATTGTCAACAAAATATGCATACAGGAGACAGCTGTCATTCCTCACTACTTACTTTCCCAGCAGTCGCCATGTTACACTTCTTTCCTCAAACCTTTCCACAGGTCAATGTGAATTATCCAAACACTTCTCAATTACTAAAGTTTCAATTTACACCTCCCATTCCCTTCCCCCTTTACCTAGCTAAGTGAATGGCACTCCTCCCTTGAAAGTAAGGTATCTAGAATAAAGTCCTTTTCCATTTGGGGAGAAATGATGGTAGGGTAGTTATAAAGCACACAAACAATCCTCTACTAACCTTTGTAGTATTCTCCTTGCCCATGTGTATTAACTGTATGAAGATTGCTTTTTCTGTATGTTACTGCAGACAAACACGTCGTAAAGACAGAACATATTTTTTTTTCTTGCATTATTTAGGGGGTACATCTAAGCATACGTACAGTAGTCACACAACTTATTTTCCCCTTCTACTTTACTCTTTAGAAAGGTTAGCTAAATACTAACTGCAACGTTTTGCAAGGAAATCCATCAACCGTTTTGCACTTTCTTGTGATACAAGTAAGCTGCTGGGTAGAAATGAGCAGATCGATCCAAAAAGGATCGTGTTCGATTCAAATTTCCTGAAATACGTGATTTCATGGGACCACCAGCAATCTGCGATATGATTCATGAGTAGTGATGAGCGGATTTATTTGAAAAACAATCGCCATGCATAAATTCGGCACGAATATGGCACATTCGGATTCGTGATTGGAAACACGAGCAAAATTTTATAAAATCGGGAAAATCGGTAACATTTGGTAAAAAGTGCAGAAAAATATTTGCGTTGCCACAAAAGTGTTTTCAGCACTTTATCAACGATAATGGTGGTGTATCATGACCGTTTGGCATGTGGATGATGAGAGGAGAGGGGTTGCAGAGCTCAGAAGCGTGGCGATCTTGTAAACAGTCATTTTTTTTCCCTAACTTTATGTGTGCACATTGTGTCTACCCAATCAGGACGCAGGAAACACCCACAATGTCCTGACACTATGCGCCATTTCAACACTAACAGCACAGAGAGGCTGCTCCTGACACCGGCACTGTTAACAGCAAGATTTTAGCTAGTTAGCTAGGCGCTTGTATATCAATTAGATAGAGTAGCTAGATAGTGTCCAGTGTGGCTGTTAAATTTACCTTCCAGCATTATTTTTCTTTTTTGGGGGCCCATTACTGCTCATTTACCATATTTCAAATGTGAGTGATAGTCTGTAGCTTTGAATAGAAATCCAAGATTCAAGTGATGTATTTTTCTGTTAATGAAATTGCATTCTCTGTCCTTTGAGAAGCGCCATTTTTTTTTAATGAGAAGTCTCACTAAGGGCTGGCACTCATCTGCATAAATAAAATCGCTCCGATGTTGTTCCTGAAAACTAGGACGAGTGTCATGCAAGTACAATGTGATTTTTCTCAAGTAGCATCTGTATGACATTCAAATGACATACAAATGCAATCCGTATCAATGCAATGCAACATCAGCTTTTACATACAGTAATTCTCTATGTCATTTCAAGCTAGTTTAATACCTAATAAAACAATCATAGGCCCCCTCTCACACATCAGTGTCTGGTGACAGTTTTCACACGTACTGGAGACACTTACACACATAGACCCAATGAAATCTATGGGTCTGCGCACATGTCAGTGTGTGCACTTGGACTGTTTTTTTCCGGCAGCATGGTCCGCGACATGGCCCATCAGGTAGTGATTTTTACAAATAAATGACTGTTCTTTGTGTGTGTTTTTTTTTCTATTCACTTACGGGGTTAGTAATTACGGTGTCTATTAACCCCTTAACCCCCAGAGGTATTTTAGTTTTTGCGTTTTTGTTTTTTGCTCCCCTTCTTCCCAGACCCATAACTTTTTGTATTTTTCAGTCAATGTGAGGGCTTGTTTTTTGTGGAATGAGTTGTACTTTTGAAAGACAAGATTGGTTTTAACATGTCATGTACTGGAAAGCGAGAAAAAAAATTCCAAGTGTGGTGAAATTGCAAAAAAAAAGTGCAATCCTACAGTTGTTGTTTTTTTACTATAAATTAATCCAATTTGTCCACAAACTTCGAAAATTATCAATGGCACTTCAAACAATTCATATATCACATTCCTAAAAGAAATGAATTTATACCCCGATGCGCGTTTCGCAGTTTGCTTCTTCTGGAGGCGCCCCCGGAAGAAGCAAACCGCGAAACGCCCGTCGGGGTAGTGAGACGCCACCACTACATATTGCCAGGTATAAATTCATTTCTTTTAGGAAACGTTTAATATGCACTTTGTATCACTTGATACTTATAATTTATCTTATTGAGAATAAGCATATGACTATGGGGTTAATATAGCTGGGCTCCGTTTTATATAAGGATTGATTTCCTGGTATATATACTTTTTCAAATACAAATTATATCAGCCTACAATAATTGTTTGGCATAACAATATATTGTGTACCTTGAATTTGATGGTTATAAATAAGCACACTTAGGCATATGATTTTATAGCCAAGTGTATGTGTATATATGTGGATATATAGAAGGAGAGAGAATATATATATTTTTTTTTTCCTGTGAATTCATTTTTATGTACTTTTGTTTGCCAAAAATTTATACTGATGGTGGTTAACTGATTTGCGGTGACGTCTCATTTTTGGAGACACCTTGTTTCATTTTATTGTGTATGTCTTTTTAAAAAATATATTGAAATAAATCTCATTTTAATGGAACGCTTCTATCTGGAGTTCATTTACTCTGGTTTGTGATATATTTTTATTTACTATGTTCACTAAATGCTAAAACTGACCTACCGTTATGATTCTCCTGGTCATTACGAGTTCACAGACACCAAATATGTCTAGGTTCTAAGTGGTGAAAAAAAATTCCAAAGTTTGTTAAAAAAAAATAAAAAATAAAAAAAATTGCGCCATTTTCTGATACCTGTAGCATCTCCATTTTTCCTGATCTCTGGTTGGTTGATGGCTTATTTTTTGTGTGCTGAGCTGATGCTTTTAATGATACAATATTGTTCCAGATACCTTATTTTGAGCACCTGTTATTGCATTTTAATGCAATTTTGTGGCGACCAAAAAACACAATTCTGGCATTTTGAATATCTTTCTCGCTACGCCGTTAAGCGATTGGGTTAATTCTTTTTTTATAGTGATAGATTGGTCGATACTGAACACGACGATACCAATTATATGCATTTTTTTATTATTGTTTTAATTTGAATGGGGTGAAATGGGGGTGATTTGTACTTTTTTTTTATTGTTTTAAGATTTTTTAAAAATATTTTTTATTTACTTTTGGCATGCTTTAATAGTCTCCATGGGAGACTAGAAGATGTCATAACCCAATCGGTTCTACTACATTGAGGCGATGATCAGATCACCTGTATGTAGCAGAATTGTTGACTTGCTATGAGCGCGGACCACCAGGCGGCACTCATAGTAATTCCCAGCAGTGATAACCATAGAGGTCTGCTGGAGACCTCTGGTTGTCATGCCAACCCATCGGTGACCCGCAATCACGTGACGGGGTCACTGATGGGTGGGATTTCCGGCGCATGCTGGAAAAGCCTGTTAAATGCCGCTGTCAGAGTTTGAAAGAGGCATTTAACTAGCTAACAGCCGCGGGCAGATCGCGATTCCACCCACGGCTGTTAGGGGCACGTCAGTTGTTCAAAACATCAGAGCCCATATCAAATGGAGGGAGTCTGACATCAGCGAACTATTATGCCCGATGTCGGAAAGGGATTAATATCAGCCAACAGCTGTCTGCTTAGCCTTTGCTGGGTATTAAAAATACGGGGGAACCCCACATCATTTTTTTGGGGTCCCCATTTTTAATAACAAATAAAGGCTAAAAAGACAACTGGGGATAATAGCAATAGTCTAGGAAGCTTCATGGATACTGTACCATTCCCAGAATAATAACACCATCCCCTAGCTGTCTGCTTTCTCTCAGCTAGTTAGATAAAAAATGGGGACACCAAGCCATTTTTTTCATTTAATTATTTATTTACTAGCTAAGTATGCAAAAATACATGCACAAATCAGTGATTATATATCTTACTGACATCTTAATATCTGCCTATATATCTATTCTATCCATTCTGATGGATCACGCTGTGAATTTAATGTACTCGGTTGATGAAATGTTGGGTTTGCTTTGAGATGTGTGCATAAGAATTGGACGGGATACCCCTGGCCCGCGTTTTTTTTCTTTGCACCCATTAACTTGCAATTAGAGATGGGCGAACATGAATAGTAAAGTTTGGGGTTTGTACCGAACTTTTATAGCACACACGTCATTGCCTGCAGTCCCTCTTTCCCTGCAGAGACACCAGTGTACTCACCACCGTGGCCCCCCGTCCTGTTCCTTACAGGTCTGGTGCTGCCTGAGGTGTGTGCACTGCACGGAGGTCCCCAGGCACTGCTCTTAGAGCATGCGTGCACACTTCGTCTTTCTTAAAGGGGCCATGCTCGTTCCTCTAAAGTGTCCCCATCCAATAGATGGAACACACTTACTATTTAAAGTACCTCCTCCAACATGGAGATGCCTGTGCAATGTTGTGAGTTTGTTTTACCTAACACGCTTGTGAGGTCTCAGGTCCCAGTTCTGGTATCTTAACCTGCTGCAAACACCAGTGCTCATTTCAACATCAGCCGGTCCTGCTGCACCTGCCAGGGCTGACTTCAATGGCAGCTGTTCCTGTTGTTCCTACTAGTGCTCATATCAACAACTGCTGGTCCCACTGCACCCGCCAGTTCTCATCTCAACAGCAACCGGACCAGTTGGACCTGCCAGTGCTCGTCTGTCACATGACAGGAATGTGTGAGACCGCGCACATCATGTCAAGTGTGTGCATTAACCCACGCATGCATTCAACATCACGGAGGAATAGTGATGTACATTAATGATGTGCGCATTGAGACACCAAGTGAGGCCACTATATGTAGTGGAAAGACATACTGTATAAAGCAAAAAAGGGGATCTATAAAGTGACTGCATGCTTATTTAATATATAATGAGTGACACTTGCATTGGAAAATCTGCCAGCCATTAAAAGGGCATATAAAGTGACTAAATACATATTGGGAAATGCACGTTGGGATAGGAAGCAGGTCCAACTTCGGCTCCCCACCTAGGTAATGACAATTTCTAAACACTTTATCTGATCTTTTTTCCCCACTTGGGCTGATAATGTTTACATGCACTCAGGCACTTTTCGTTTTCATATCCAGAGATCATTTTCCCATTTAGTGAAGGGTTACCGTGACGTGGTGTGTTAGGGTTCGCAGCCCGGGGTCCACCATGCAGACATGGAACCTGCTGCTGAGTAATGGCAGAACAAGATGGTGCCTAAACGCTTACTTACACATGGGTTGACTTACTCAGTGTGAATAGAGGCAAACTCTGTTGTTCCACAGAGCCGCTACAACAAAACGCTGGAGCCTGTTAAACTCACAGAGGCCTTTCCTAGAGACACCGGACTAGAGCTCCTGTAGACCTTCAGCACTCGGCGCCGTGGCTGCGGTGCCAGCAAGAGTTAATAATAAATTTAATTGCACCAAGTGCACACAGTGCCGCTTCGGTGGACGCCACTAACCACCCAGGACGGGGAGGAAAGCGCTAGAGGTGCGCACGGCGTCGCACAGCAGTCACAGCTACCTGGTGTGGTACGACAGTGCCCATAGCAGGAAGGCACAGTCGGACGTTAGCGTGTGTAGACTACTGGGAGCCCAGTGGCTTGAGCATAGCCACCCATTGGCGCTGACTCTCACTCTGAATCACTAACCAACAAGCGTATCAAAGGGAGGGAAGTCTTAATGAGCCAGTCACCAGATACATGCATCCATCCTCATACATACAAATAAGCATAAGAGACTATACTAGCGCATGGCCATGCGGCTCTTTTATAGCCGCGTCATTCCGGGACCTTCCTGACCTTTTCAGATGGTCCAATCCGAGCTGGAGAAGGACCTGAGCATGTGACCTCCGATCTCCAATGAGAGATCGTCCCACGGGCATGCTCAGTGGAGCGAAAGGAGGACTTAGTCCCTGGAGTGGCTCGCTGCTGGCCAGCATGCGTTGCTATAAGTGGACCAGAGGTGGCAGCAGCAAGCAAGCCCACAGTGCTGGTCTGAGCAGAGCGCCGGGATCGATGAGTCTACTGAGCAGGCTCCTCTGCGGCTGGAGAGGAATGGGAGACTGCCGGAAGCAAGGCTCAAGATTCCCGTTGTGTAGCAACAGGAACTCGACGCCTAATGTGGTGGAGTGGCTTAGTATACATTTTTTGCAAAAACGTATCAACTAAATACCCTGTGTTTGTTATCATCTTTTACTAGCACTTGCTGCTTACTGTTACATATATTTTACAACAGAGTATTCATGCACGTTTGTCATACTGTGTGTTTTTTCTGTGTCTTAGTCTTTGGGTGGTGTGAACAGTTTCTTACTGACCTGTTCATTTTTTGTGCATGTCTCATGTGTTCTGAATCCATTCATTTCTTGCTTATGCAAGCTTCGGGAGATCCCCGCCTCTCTCTTGTGGGACATGCACATAAGGAGCCATTTTGCCCAGTGTGCCCATACCGTGCAGCGCCTTTCTGAATCCTGCTCATGTAGGTATTGTTCACATGATCAGGTTTTAAATACATTAGATAGGACTGCTCCGTGAAGGGTTACCGTGACGTAGTGCAGTGGCTTATTATACATTTTTTGCAAAAAACATATCAACTAAATACCCTGTGTTTGTCATCATCTTTTACTAGCACTTGCTGCTTACTGTTATATATATTTTATAACAGAGTATTCATGCACGTTTGTCATGCTGTGTGTTTATTCTGTCTTATTAATGATGTGGGCATTGAGACACCAAGTGAGGCCACTATATCTAGTGAAAAGACATACTGTATAAAGCAAAAAAGGGGATCTATAAAGTGACTGCATGCTTATTTAATATATAATGAGTGACACTTGCATTGGAAAATCTGCCAGCCATTAAAACGGCATATAAAGTGATTAAATACATGTTGGGATAGGAAGCAGGTCCAACTTTGGCTCCCCACCTAGGTAATTACAATTTCTAAGCACTTTATCTGATCTTTTTGCCCACTTGGGCTGGAAATGTTCACATGCACCCAGGCACTTTGCGTTTTCATATCCAGAGGTCATTTTCCCATTTTGTCCATGACTTCTTTAATTTATATCTATACTAGCACTTTGGACACTTTATAAATGAGATATAATATAGTAATGGTGAATGAACTTTTGACCCAGTAAATTTAATGAGTGGCATTACCATTTGGATTTTGCTGTTTACATTACTGAACCATGTGTGGGTGGTTGAACTTGATCTGTCTCTTGACATGAGGCATCCTCACCAATTTTTGAAATACTCTTTGAATTTTGTGTAAAAAAAAAAAAAAAAAATCCTATTCTTTTATACATCCATTTGCCATCTGTTATTTTTGGATTATATGTCTTACAGTGGAATGTGAGTTTTGTTATTGAGAGTATTTATGGACTAATATGTATAAATAATTTTTGGATAGTAGAATGTCATCTATTTCCTCTTTAGGGGGAATTTTCTCAGATTCTGCTCATTAAACTGAAATCATTTCTCTTTAAAGGGATTATGTTATCTCCAACAGCCCATCTAAACTACAGTGATTAGTCAACAGCTTCAAAGATGACTACAAAATAGGCAAAATAGTAATTTTGATGTGAAATGAAAAAAGAAGAAATATGCAGCACTCACCAATATAGCTGAAAAACTGTGCGTCTTTATTTCACATGAATTCCATCAATGGATATGTGGACATGCAGGACGTTAGAGGAATGCTAGGGGAGGGAGGTGCCGGTCAACGGCCATTTCACTATTACTCGCTTCTACTTCTGGACCCATAGAAGCGAGTAATCGCGAAACGGCCGTTGTCCGGCACCTCCCTCCCCTAGCATTCCTCTAACGTCCTGCATGTCCACATATCCATTGATGGAATTCATGTGAAATAAAGACGCACAGTTTTTCAGCTATATTGGTGAGTGCTGCATATTTCTTTTTTCATTTCACATTGAAATATTCATGTTTTTTAATGCAAGCACCTCCGTTTTTTTGACTTAAATATATACCGCAATACTTCAGATAAGTAGCTCCGTCTGTTAATGTGGTGATTTGTGTGCTCTAGTTTGCCATTCATCTGTTTGCTCTTTGCTGGGAAAATAGTAATTTTGCCTTCTTCTGGTAAAAGCCCTTAGGACTCCTAACACATATATGATGGAGAAGACTCCTCTGAATTCATCAGTATGTGTATCATGGTCCACAACATGTTTCCTTTTCTGCAGAGATTTTTTTCTGTGGATTAAAGGGGTTGTTTGGGATTTTTACATTGTTGGCGTTTACTTGGGATAGTCATCAATATCTGATCGGTGGTGGTGCAACACCCAGCGCCCCCCCCGATCAGCTGTTCTAGGTGCTGGGCAGAATTGCTCATTTGTGGAGCTGCACAGCATTGCTCCATCAACTCTGTAGTGGCCTCGGACAGAACCAGCACATTCACCCAATATTTAAATCAATAGCGCGCAGATGTGCAGTACCCAGCCGCAGCCACTATACAGTTGATGGAGCTGTGCTGTACAGCTGAGCAACTAAGCGTTTCCGCCTACCACCTGAACCGGGAACAGCTGAATTGTGGGGATGCCGGGTGTCACACCCACATCATTGAATATTTAAGGCTATCCTAAAAATAGGCCATCAATGTAAAAGTCCTAGAGAACCCCTCTAAATACAAAAAAAAACCATCCACATACGTTATACTCTAAACAGATGAAGATTTACACGGAAAAATGTATCCCACAAATGTCACTTGCAAACATACTGTATGATAAAGAAATATTTGTTTGGGTGTACGTTGAACATGTTGGCATATTGCAAAACACGTGGGTGTGTATTTGTTCAGATAGCCAGAAGTGATTTTTTTATGAAACAAGTCTTATATTTTATTCACCATTTTGTCTTAAAGGGAACCCGTCATCAGGATTTTATATTCCAACTTAATGGGATGTATTTAAAGGTACTTTAGTGCTGATTAAATCCTTACCTTTCTTATAGAAATCTGTTTTACTTCTTTAGAGAAATCCATAGATGAAATTGTATACTAATGATTTGCTGGTGCAGTGCACTTACATACTTGGGCTGGAGTCACACACAACGTATAAAAATATGGTCCGTATTTTACGGCCGTAATAAGCAGAAATGGTCCCTAAATAGTGATCCGTTGTCAGGGTGTGGCCCCGTATTTTTCCCATGTAAGTAATCCGTATAGCGTTTTTTTCTCGCAGTCTTGCAAAATGGACACTTAACGGTTTTGAGGCCTGCACATAATTTAAATCATCATCAGCAACCCTATTTATTGCCTCTACACCAGGTGCCAGCCTCCAATCTGCCCATTTTGGTGCTGTGCCAGTGCTAATATCTTGCTGGTTGTTTGCAAACATGTCAGACACACTTCAGTTCACCCCAACTGACCGTGTTCTGTACAACTGGGTTTTGTCCCGCCGCTTTGCCAGCCATACCCAGTTATTGTGGATCCGAGGAGGAGGAGACGAATGTGGGTGCATCCGCATTTGAGACAGCGCCTCGATAAAGGCCATTTTCACAGGCTTTATTCATTTCTAAGGACACATCCCAACAAGTTTTTCCTCTATTGTCGGATGATCATTTCTACGTTTTGTTGGAGACAGTGCGCCCAGGGATCACCTTCCAGGACACAAGGATGCGCAAATGTATCTCTGCTGAGGAGCGCCTTCTCCTTACGTTACGGTATGTATTCCTCAGCTACAGAATGTATGTAGATGATTCATTTTCTAAAGAATTATCTTACTCAGTGACCCCTTTTTGTTGAGTGACATTCTTAATATTTCCCAAATTTATTGTCTAAGTAAGAATACTATGATGTTTTATCACACATTACATAGCCGTGTTTCGTGTGTATATGTAGTGTAAGCCTAGCTTCTTAGTTACCCACTGTTCTGGTGATCTATATGTAATGTGTGCATCCTTTAGCATGTAGCAATGTATATATTTTCTCCATTTGTTTAATTGTAGGTTCCTCACAACTGTGCTTTCTTATGCCACACTCCGAGTTTTTGATTGGGCAATCGACAATATCTGGCATAGTCCGGGCTACATGTTCACAAATCTGGACCAGACTTCATCCAGTGGTCATGCCTGAGCCCAAGATTGGAGACTGGTTGAGGATTGCCAGGGAATTTGAGGCGCACTGCCAATTCCCCAATTGTATTGGAGCCCTGAATGGGAAGCACATCCATGTGCGTAAGCCGCTCAGGGTCTTAATTCTATAATTATAAACAATATTTTTCTGTAGTTTTGTTGGCTCTGGTTGACAGTAACTGCAGGTTTATAACTGTAGATATTGGGGCTTATGGAAAAACTGGAGACTCTAGAGTATTCAATTCTTCCATTATGGGTCGGCGGTTGCACAATAACAAGTTGAACCTACCACCACCACATCAGCTGCCAGACTCCAATCAAGAAGCAGTGCCTTATGTCCTAGTGGGGAATGAAGCCTTCCAATTGATCAGGCATATAATGAGGCCATACCCACTCAGAAACCTTGACCACCAGCGCAGGATTTTTAACTTGCGCCTATCACGTACTCGAAGACTGGTGGAGTGCGCCTTCGGCATTCTTTGTGCCAAATGGCATGTCCTCCAGTCTGCCATTCAGCTGAGTGAAGCCAATGTCAATGAGGTCATCAAAGCTTGTGTGGTCCTCCATAATTTCACTAGACTGCATGAGTTCTCCTCATCTGATGTGGCTGAAGGTGTGGTGGACAATGGGGATAGGCCTAGACCACATGTGCACCCTTTATGGCGTCCTCTGTGTTCACCCAGTATTTTATATCACCTCAGGGTGCTACTACCTGGCAAGATCAGGCTGTATCTTTGTTGTTATGTTCTTATGTGTTGATATATACATTTTTTTGTACCTTTTAATACTGTTTTTGTGTTCTGTTAATTTGGCCTAAAGATGCGTAAAGAGGTCATTTTTAGTAAAGAATGAAGCAAGAGTCCAAACTTTGATTTTTCAAGTTTTTAAGAAATGCTAACGTAAACTTGGGACAGTGCTTACCATATTTTTGTCATATGGCATATATTGCCCATAAAATGTGGGTCTTTATGTATTATACATAATTTGTACAACTAAATATATAAAATATACCTTCATTTGCTAAGGCCAAAAAAACACAACAATTTTGGCTCATAATTGCTGGTATGTTGGTGGAGGTGAGGGCAGGAGGCCATCATCTTTTTGTTGGGGGGTGGGGTTCCCAGCTTCACCATCACCCAGTTGTGGTGGTTAATCTTGGCCCTGTGGTAATATGTGGCCAGGGTCATATAGCTGAGTGCCGAAGTGGCAATAAGAAAAATGGAGATTATACTCCTGTGGATGATTTTAACCACGTCCATCATACCCCCCAATATGACCATGTCATCCAAACCCAGGTTGGGGCCAGCCTCCAACACCGGGTCTGTACAAGTGGCCATATTGGGCAGGTTGTTTATAGGCCGCCATTTGGCCCTGTTGTGGCCAAGGTTGGTTTTGGGAGGGAATGGGTTGAGGTGCAGGAGGAACTTCAGATCCTAATTGAGCAGGAACATCTGGGTAAGGCGGAGACATTTACGGTGTGAGAGCTGCCACCTCTCAAGAAACTCAAACACCTCATATGGGGTATTGGGGTGTGTGCATGCATCAATTAGGATCTGAATGGATCCTTGCACATGTAGCCTCACCTCATGAGGTAGGGGACAGAGGTACCGGGCCAGGCTTCGGGAATATTCCTCTTCACCCTCATCCTGGGCAGCCATGGACAGGTAATTGAGGACACCTGTGTCTACATGCCTCTGGGTATCAGAGGCAGTGTTATCTCTTCTACGTCTCCCACGGTGGCCTACGACTGCAGGCTGGGGGGAGCCCTCAAAACGGACAGTAGGGCTGCTGCTGTTGCCGGGTTCTTCAACGATGCCGGGTGCTGGTGGATCTGCTGGTTCTGGACCAGGTACAGAAACAGATGCTGGCCCTGGTGCTGGTGGAGCTTTGATGTTGCAAATGGAAGGCTCAGAACATGGGCCAGCCACCTCTTTACCTGCCCTGACCAGGCCTAGAATGGCCTCAGAATCCAACCCTGTCTCCCTCTCTGTGAGGTTGGATTGAGTTCTGTTAGGAAATGTAATAAAAAAAATGTAGCTCTGACCCTAAACAGCATATGTGTCACGTTGTGTGATGTCTGTACTTACAGACTGAGATCCATAATTGGTGTCAAAATAAATATATTTGTGCTTGGTCAGAGCTGCTGCCCCACTCCTGGCCCTCTGCTGTCTTTCCCGCCGGTACTGGTCGCGGATGCTGCGCCAGCGTCTCATCACATCCTCAACTGCAATGTGAAGGCAAAATGTAATTTGACCTTTGGGAAATGTGCCAAGCAACTTTAGTAACATTTCACATAATCATGTGGCCTAGTAGAGTGTGCTATATTTCCTAAATTTTCTATTACAAACAAGGATAGCTACATACACAGTATAGGATTTTAGGGGCTACTTTGAAAAAAGGCTTATTTCTGGCCTTTAAGATGATTGGTAAAAAAGGCGATAACTTACTCATTTGTTGCTGCTCCTCACGTGGCCGTTCACCAAAATCTGTAAACATATGCCCACAGATGCGCCTCCATGCCGCCTCTTTTCTGGCCCGGTCTGAATAATGGGCATCCCGTGGGTCCCAAATTTTGGGCCATTCCTGCACCAAAACAATTAACAGCTCCACATTAATGAGGGTAGACATGCTGCTGGACTCCATGGAGGCATACTTCCTGGATGTCTGGAGCGCTTTTTGAGCTAATTTGCATGTCTAAGCTTCCTGATGATGGATTGGCTCATTTCCTGTCACCAGGAGAAGTCTTGCATATTTCTATCAAGTCACAAATGTGGTCCGTGTGTAATGCGTTTTTTTGCGCACCCATAGACTTGCATTGGCGTACTACGGGCGTAGTACGCTGACAATCGCAGCATTCTGCGATTGGCACAGGCCGTAAAATATACATGATAAATATACGGCTGATGGGAGCTACCCCATAGAGAATCATTGGTCCGTGTGCAATGCTTGTTTTAAACGCCTCACTCGTCCATATTTCTCTCTAGTGTGATGCCGGCCTTAAGGGTAAGTGCACACGTTGCGGATTGTTCAGTGTGGATTTGGCAAAATCCGCAGGTCAAAAGACCTGCGGTTTATCTGCGGATTAGCCTGTGGTTTTGCCCTGCGGTTTGACACCTGTACAATGGAGCAGGTGTAAAACCGCTGCGGAATCCACACAAAGAATTGACATGCTGCGGATTAGAAACCGCACGGAAAAATCTGCAGCATGTGCACAGCATTTTTGTTTTTCATTGATTTTAATGGCACTGTGCACATACCCTAAACATTTCCTACCTCTCCCTATTCCCCACCCAACACCTGCCTCCTGTCCCTGACTGATAGGTCACTGAAACATGAATGACCTTGAGACAGGAGGCAGTTGGTGGTGGCTGGGAATAGGGACAGAGGCATGAGATCTGTAAGGGCAGAGCCCACCCACTACACCTACAACTCATTACTATACAAGTTTTGGATTTCTCGAAAACAGCAAAATGGATTTTTACAACAAAGGTGAGGATTTAATCAGTATTAAAGTGCCTATATGTACATGCCTGTTAATTTATATATTAGACATTTGCACAGTACTTTATGTACATTATATACTACACTACATTAAAATTGCAACAATAAGAAGGAAAAGTTATGGAAATCATAGGAATAATAGACATGTTAATGATATGCAAATTATGGAAAATGGGGGGGGAAAAAATAAATCTCAATTTATTTAGTATTAAGCATGAGTCACACGTATAAATACACACACTTCCTGTCCTTGGTATATTATCAGTGAGGAATTTAGGGTTCTCTCAGGAGTATTCTGCCATGTAAATCATCAAGATCTACTGCTGACAGCTCACTTTGCAGTCGCCAATCAATAACGTCCCAGATGTGGTCAATGGGAGATACAGTAATTCCACTGAGATTAGGAAGACCATATGTGTTGTGAATTCCCTTGCTTGGACTTCTGAGCTGGAGCTCCCTCTGGTGGTTACTGGGAGTAGTGGAGGTGGCCAGGTTGATGGAAGTTTGCCACCTGAGGACGATGATTGGGAATCTGGGATTACTGGCTGGAAGCATATAATTGGGCAGGCTTCCCTTAGGCCGGAGTCACACTGGCGAGGAATACGGGCGAGTGAGAGGCGCTAAAAGCACGCATTAGACACAGACAAAGGATTCTCTATGGGGTCACTTGCACCAGGCGTATATTTCTCATCCGTATCCTACTCTCCGTGCCAATCGCAGCATGCTGCGATTGTCAGCGTACTACGCCCGTAGTACGCCAATGCAAGTCTATGGGTGCGCCAAAAATACGGATTACACACGGACCACACGTGTGACCTGCGAGCAATACGCAGGTCTTTTGGCTGGTGACAGGAAATGGGCCAATCCATCATCAGGAAGCCTAGACATGCAAATGAGCTCAAAAAGCGCTCCAGATATCCAGGAAGTACGCCTCCACGGAGTACAGCAGCAACATGGCGTCCACGTACATAAATGTGGAGATGCTCATTGTCCTGGTGCAGGAGCGTCCCGAAATATGGGACCCACGCGATGAAAATTATGCTAACCGGACAAGAAAGGAGGCGTCATGGAGGCGCATCTGTCGCCAGATGTACCATGACTTTGGTGACCGACCACGTGATGAGCAGCATAAAATTCGTAAGTGCAACGCTAAACATCATTAACCTTAGCGCGCAATAAAAAAGGAATCTAGAATCAGCACCCCCCTTCCTGTGCATGTACTTTTAGCCTCATGAGGCCGTTACATTTGGATGTGACACGTGGCTTCACACAGCCATAATTTGGGGTTAGGCAACAAGCTCCTCATCCTCCTAGCCAAACAAATTATTTTAAGTGTAGCTAATGAGACCCTGTGTATCTGCTCAATTACATATGCCACCATGGGTAGAAAGCACACCCCAGAAGGCCCCATGCCTAGACTACTGTTAGAAAATGTGACCTCTCAAATATGTGAATTTGACAATATTTCCTGTCACATTGCAGTGGAAGATGTGATGAAACGCTGGCGAAGCATCCGGGACCAGTTCCGCCGGGAACGCCAGCAGCGGTCCAGGAGTGGAGATGCTGGATATGTAAAAAGGAAGTACATATACTATGACTGGCTGTCCTTCCTCGCCCCAATTCTGGATTTGAGACCGTAAGTAGATACCTCACACCACATTACACAAATACATTACACAAATACTTTACAGGGACAAAAATATTGATATATTTTTGCCTCTGTTCTAGTTCATAACAGAACTCAATCCAACCTTACGGATCGAGGAACGGCCTCAGAGGCAGAGCCCATTATAGATCCTGTAGGGGATGAGGTGGCTGGCCCATCTTCTCCCCCTACAAGAAGGATAGCTGAAGATGAGGCATCACAGGACAACACAATGGCTGGCCTACACACAACACCACCAGGACGGTCTGCTGCTGCCACATCACCCATCCTGGGAGAGCCGGGCAACTTGAGCAGCAGCTCAACTGCCCAGATCAGGTCCTCCCCACAGGCTGCTCTTACATCACGGCGAACAAGAAGAAGGTGCCAGGTCACTATTCAAGAGAGCAGGACCAATGTGGACACAGGGGTGCTCAATTATTTGTCTAGAGTAACTACAGATGATGGGGAGGAGGCCTATGCACGTAGCCTCACTCTTTATCTCCGTGCCCTTACCCGTGAGGTCCGGCTCCGTATTAGGGGATGTATTCAGATCCTGCTTGATGCAAGCAACCCCCCAATACCCCATATGAGGTTTTTTGAATTTCTGGAGAGGTGGCAGCTCTCATCACGAAATCTAATGCTCATGAGACCATCAACACAGATGCTTGCTCAAGCAGGGTCCGAACAGCCCCTAATACGTGGGCCAGCACCTCAACCCCTTCCTCCCCCCCCACCCAACCTTCTATTCCGCAGCCCCAAATGTCAGCCTCAAGCCAACCCCACCAATATGGCCGCTTGTACCCACCCAGTGTTGGAGGCTGGTCCCAACCTGGTTGGGGACAATCTGGCTATCTTGGTGGGTATGAGCCACGTGCCTACCACAGCCAACAAGAAGCCCCTCACCATCATCATTACTCTGGCCAGTATCCCCAACAGTCCCAGGAGGCAGGCAATTCCAGCATCATGGGCAACAGTATGGCCCCACAGAGGGCGATGTTGGCCAGTGTCCAGCAGCACCCACAGGCTGTTCTTCCACGTTCCCCTTCCCCAACCTATGAGGATTTATGATTCTGATGGCGGGAGATGTCCAGTGCGTTTTAACTGGTGCTCCAAATAGAAAGGAAAAAACAGGTGTTCTCCATCACCAACATTTTGAACATAATTTAACATTCTCATTTTTTAACAATGTTTTCCAAACATATGAAACAATCCATCATGACAGGCAACGCTACCTCATGCCTTTCAGACAGATATTACATGTGTGTACAAAAGAGAATATTTCAACGCGCTATACTGTAAAATGAAAGGATGAAAATACACTACTCACTTGCTAATGCCTAGGAAAGGCGTGCTGGCCTTAGTGAAGTAGTCACCTTTTTTGCTAGCAATCTCTAGAAAAAAAATTCAAGGCGACCAGCATTCAGAATATCACGCTCTCTCTATGTCTTAACAAGTGAGTGTTGTATTTTGATCCTTTCCAGTATAGCATGGTTAAATATTCTCTGTTCTACAGACAGGTAATATCTGACTGAAAGCTGTGAGGTAGCCTTGCCTGTCATGGTGGAATCTTTCTATGATTGGAAAACATTATGAGGAAATGTGAGTGTTATCTTGTAGCCTTTATTTGGTGATGGAGCTCACCTTTTGTTGGCAAATCTAGTTTAATCTTGTCATGCAGCAATTTTGTTATTGCCTAATCTTTTTTTGTGTTTTGTTATGTAATGTTACTTTTAAAAAAAAGTTAAAGAAGGCACAAAGGGTCATTTTGCACATTGCCAAAATGTTCTTATGGCAATATTATGTTTGCCTTTAAGCAAACCAAAAAAAAAAAGGCAAAACTAAAAATTTGTCTACTCTAGTTAACGTGATTTTTCACAATCCCTCACAACATACTAACAGACACAAACAGATGCAATGAAACACTCATAGAATCATATGGGCTTGAGTAATATATATTTAGACACAATTAAAGAAACAAATTATAACAGACACAGCATGCTCTTGCCAAGAAGTTGCCCCCCCAGGTGACATAAAGTAATTAGTGAAAATATCACACCACTTTTAGGCCAGAGAGCGGTCTACATTGAGGGTTCATAGGTGGTCTCACCCTGCGCACATTGTCCGGCCTACGCACAACACCATCAGAGGAGGAACAATTATGTATCCTGGTGAAGTTATGCAGGACAACACAGGCTTTCACAACTTCATTCACATTTTGCTCACTCAACTGAATGGCAGACTGGAGTACCCGCCATTTGGCACAAAGAATCCCAAAGGAACACTCCACCAGTCGCCTAGCACGTGATAGTCGCAAGTTAAAAATTCTGTGCCTGTGGTCAAGGTTGCGCCGGGGATATGGCCTCATGACATTGCGCGATAAATTAAAAGGCCTCATCTGCCACAAGGACATAAGGGACTGATTCTTCAGGGGAGCCTGGTAGCTGGCGTGGTGGTGGTAGATCCAACTGGTTGGTGCGTAGCCGCCGAGCCATTATGGAAGTATTGAAGACTCTAGAGTCTCCCGTCCTTCCATAGGCCCCAATGTCAACAATTATAAACTTGTATTGAGGGTCTACCAGAGCCAACAATACAACAGAAAAGTATTGTTTATAATTGAAGAATTGGGAGCCAGAGTTCGGCGGCTTACGCACCCTGATATGTTTGCCATCCAGGGCCCCAATACAATTAGGAAACTGGCAGTCCTCCTCAAAGTCCCTTGATATCCTTAACCAGTCTTCCATCCTGGGCTCGGGCATGACCACTTGATGGAGTCTTGTCCAGATTTCTGTACATGTAGACCTCACTACGCCTGAAATGATTGACTTTCCAATGAGAAACTCATGGTGGAGGGCGGCATAAGACAGGCCAGTGGACAGGAAGCTGTAGAACAACAGAAATAGTACAGTTTAGAATGCCTAAAGTAAAAAAAAATCAGTTACATGCTGACCAAACTTGGTAGGAATTGAGAGAGAATAACACACACATATTTGGTGGCACAATGACTAAGTGATATGCAGGACATATTAGTTCTAACATTCTGGTGTGTAAGTTGAAACATATTTGGAGTAAGATGATGGCATTAAACTTTGTCCAAGATGGCCAAAAAACAATTTTGCACACACATTATGAACATAGAGAATGTGGTTGTGTAGTACATACCGTATTGTGAGTAGAAGTCGCTCCTCTGCAGATATCGCTTTGCGCATCCTTGTGTCCTGAAAGGTTATCCCAGGGCGCACTGTCTCCAAGAGTCGATCAAATGTGGAAATGCTCATGCGACAGTACTGGTAAAATTTCTCCGGATGCTCCCGCAGAGAAGAATAGAGGTGGTGAAAATGACCTCTTGTGAGTCGTTGCCTCAAAAGTGGATGTACCCACATGCGTCTCCTCCTCCACGGATCCACTATCACTGGGTATGGTTGCCCAAAGCGCCGTGACAAAAGCCAGGTAAAGAGAACCTGCTCAGTTGTATTGAATCTCAGACCCTCTGCCATGTTGCACAAAGAACACCAAAGCAAGGTGACAAATGGACAGAATGGAGGCAGCCACCTGTTTCTGAGTGTATAAATAGGGTGCAGGCTAATGACTTAAATTGTTTGCAGGCCTCAAAACCGTTAAATGTCCATTTTGCAAGGCTGCGAGAAAATCTCGCCATACGGATTGCATACGGATGCCACACGGATTACATATGGATGCAGACATGCGCAAAATACGCGACCTCACCTTGCTTACGGATGGTCTACGGAGCACTATTTAGGGGTCATTCATCCGTATTACGCATGTAAACTACGGACCGTATTTTGCGCAGGTTAGTGTGACTCCAGCCTTAGTGGTTGCTGGTGATTTCCTCCTTGTGCATTTGGAGTTCTTTTGTTTCCTGCCTGATCTGCATGGTTCAGTTATGTGATTCTTTTGCTAATCCTTTGCATCTAATCTGGTTGTGCCTTATTCTTTTGCTTTCTGCTTTGTTGCGAGAGTTCAGCGTACTCCCTGCTGGGGGCAGCGCTGGGCCCCGGTCCATATGTTACAGCTTGTGTTAGTTTGTTCAGTCCCCTGTTATATTAGTATCTTTTGCTTTGCTTCCAGTTCACACCAGAGTGCTGATATAGCGGGGGTGAGGTCGTGTGGCCTCAGTTTTTTTGTATATCAGATGTGTTGGATTTTTTTAGGGTTTTTGTGTGATTGCAGACAGTATCTTTTCTGTCCTCTCCTGTCTAGACATCTTGGACCCCACCATTTGCTCAGTCTATTTTCTGCCTGTGTTTGTGTCTCATCTTGTCTCACCAATAATATATGTTTGAAGGCTGTCTATTCTTTTGTGGATCTGCTCTGGGGCAGTTTAGATTTCACCTTTCTGACTTTAGGCTTAGTTAGTTCTCCGGCTGTGCCGAGGTGTCTAGGGCATCGTAGGAACGCTCTATGGCTACTGCTAGTTGTGTTGAAAGGATCAGGGGTCTGCAATCCGCTTAGTTACCAACCTCTCTGGTTTCCTGGTGGCTTAGCTTGTTCCTGCAATCCTCCTCAGTGACCCATTCATAACACATATGAGCACGTTTAGGTAATGCACGAGGCTCACAATAGTGCAAGCAACATGCAATCTCCTGATATCATTTTGAAAAATTCCTCCTGGGACACTTTAGAGAAATCACCACACCATTGGTCCCCTGACCAAATTAGTGAAATGCCAAGCTGTTACATTAACTAGACTGAAGAGTAGAGACGTCCAGCTACTGTACATTATGCCCACCAGAACAATAATCCCTTGATACGGACCACTGTGACAGCCACTGCGGTCTTTGTGAAGACCTCTTCATGGCATTGCCCTCATAGTCCCCTCATTAATTTCTAGCTATTATTGCGTCCAAGACAAAAACAGGACTGATCACTGAGGAGTATAGACCACCATTATAGCATTCATTGCAATTGTGATCTGCATCATAATAGCCTTTCATCTAGCTGGATGTCTGGCTCTTAGACCAATGCCATGCAAATACCTTCTGATGGTTGTGTAGACACTGATGCCTTAGGCTTGGTATATGACATCTAATTTCACTGCAATACAGAACGGATTGAACGTGGAACCAGTATTGCAGCCATTTCTACAAAGTGTCTGAGGAGACATTTTTCAATACAACAATGCCAGGCCTCATGCTGCTCTTGCTACTTTCTACTGTGAGCAGCCAGAATAGCCTTTTACATGCTACCATGGCTTGCAGTGTCTCTGAACTTTTCTCCCACATTTGTGATACCATTAGTTAGTTGGCCAATGCAAAGTGAGCTGCTAACAGTGGATCTTGATGATTTGAATATCCAAGTGTATTCAATGTAGCAGAACATTCCATAGACAAACATTAATAATCTCACTGATGGCATGCCATGCGTTAAAGTGCATGTATTTCTGCATGTGTCGTTCGTACTTCAGACTGAATAAATCAAGATGTTTTGAAAATTACTTTTTCCATCATTTGCTTATCATTAACCTATTGGTCCTGTGATTTCCATTGTTGCAAGACTTTTCCTTCTTGTAGTTTCAGTATTGAGGATTGTATGTATTTAATTATTTATAGTTTAATAAAGTGATCCTCCATCCTCGACATAAAATGTAAGTATACATTTCGAACGTATAGTCATCAACCCTAATCTGCTCTGTTGCGCTGCCCTGCCTCTGACTATTCAGGACAGAGCGATAAAAATGGGGGGAACTAAATGTTGTTCATTATACACTAAATGAATGTAATCCCCGGCTGATTGGGTGACAATATTTTTACCTTGAGCAACATAACACTTGTGGAGCAACATGTTTTTGGCAGTCACTTACAGCACCTCCCATGCCATGTAATTTTCAGCTAGCTCATTCAAGCAGGATAATACCCTGTATACCGAATTTGATCTTTAAGAAGTCACTTGTGAAATAAAATATTTTAAATTCAGAATTAGGTTGGATGGCAGTGACTCAATCTGTGACTGCTAGTTCTGGACATTCTGTGCCTGCTGGGACTGCAGCTGGTTTTTCCAGTTTAGTGTTCATGCTTCCAGATGCAAACAAAATTGAGTTTGTCTTCTGGGCAAAGTCGATATTGTGATTTTGTTGACAATATGGATAGTTAAACATTAGTTATAATAATTTTTATGTTTCAAAACTTTTAGGATTTGTACAGAATATAGTTACCTGTACAAATCTGTAAAAACATGTAAAAACCACAGCCGAGGGTGCAGGAGAAATCAGATGCTGGCATAAACTTAATGTGAATCATTACCCAATAATTCTTCTCTTTTATATGTCCACGATTCGAACCTGTTTATTCTGTTAATGAATTATTTCAGCAGCTGGAACATAGACAAACAGTAGATTTAGAAGATAAAATGGTTATTGTCTGCAGATTTAACAAATAGGATATATATCCTACAAAAAATGGAAGTCAACGCCTTATCATAATAGTAATCCATCTTTATTTAAGCAAACATATTCCTTTAAAAATAGACAATGGAGATACAAGTACAAAAAGAGAGACTAGCAACACAGGTCAAAAATTACAGTCCATCTCTATTTCTGGTGTTCACAAGCCATTTTTTGGGGAAAAAAAATATTTTTGTAAAATTTTTGTGGAAAATTTTTTTTTTCCTACAACAAATACGAACTAATCCCTACAAATTATCAACACACAGGTGTCCACATAATGAACTCCATGAACAATAAAGCAAAAAATTTTCAAAAAACCAGCACACTAACAGAAAAATAATTAGTGTATAATTTGCAAAGTGCATAGCAGCAAAAAACAATTTTTATTTTGAATTAGTCTTATACAAAGCCTCTACATAAAGTGCAATAGTGTGGTACAAAATGTAGAGACAAATGTGATAAGCAACTTATCAATATGTAAACGTAATCGCTATGTCTGTAGGAGTGTAGTGTCCAGCAGCTTAAAACATAATGAAGATATCAAACCGAGCAAGGAGTCATGAGGTGGAAAATGGCACCAAGAGAACTATATCTGACCTGTGAGCAGCCCTGACATTTTCCACCTCATGACTCCTTGTTCGGTATGATATCTTCATTATGTTTTAAGCTGCTGGACACTATTTACACTCCTGCAGACATAGCAGTTAAGTCTACATATTGATAAGTTGCTTATCACATTTGTCTCTCTACATTTTCACTGGCTCAGCAGTGATTTAGAAGACAAAAGACCACCAAGTCCAATGTCTGGCTACAACAGTCCCCAGATATACATATGAAATTACCACTTCAGCATTGTCAACAAAGACCTGGGCTATCAATGATCTCTTCTTGGACAACCCCTTTAACAATGTTGACCTATTAATCCAACTCTCAGCTTGCTACTCCTCCACCTCTTCCCTCTTTTCTTCAGTGCCTTCTAATGAATTCAATTTGCATTTCTAACAATGACGTGCAAGACAGTCCATAATCTGTCTCCCCCACACAAATCCAAATTAATCTCTGGATACAATCCCAAGCATAATCTCTGGTCTCCTTCACAAGATCTTCCTCTTTTTTCCGCCCTCTTATATTCCTCCCACACCACCTCCTAAATTTCTCTCCAGCATCCCCGACACTCCAGAACGCACTACCTCAGTAGATCAGATTGTCTTCCATGACTGATTTCTTCATACAGAACCTGAAAAGGCATCTCTTCCAGATGACCTGGACTGTGCCAACCTAACCTACTGTCTTCATGCCCAATACTTTGTAGATTGTAAATCCACGGGGCAAGGTTCTCTCTCCCTCCGTACCATTCTGTGGTTGCTAGTTTGTTTATTGTATTATATATACACACAGTATATTACATGTATGTTATCCCTGTTTGCTCGTACAGCATCCTGGTAATAATGGTACTTTATTATTAATAATAAATATTCATAATTAATTAGACAGGTTGGTAAGACTAAAATGAGTGTGTAATTAAAAGGATTGTGTCATAAAACTGTTCTTTTTCTAATTTTTTCACTTTCCATAGCATTCACTCTTGAGGTGCCAGAAATCCAGACTACAGAGTGCAGTTGTGCCAGATGACTACAGACAAGCAATGTTCACTACTTTGGGCAGAAAACAACCAGTGGTACAAAGAAAGATTCCACGCAGTGATAGGTTCTAAAGTGCAAGAGATAGGATGTAACCACAATGGCAATATAATATGCTGGCTATACTGGACTCATGGAGCGCTAGGCATTACATGGATAGCTCTTTAACTTAATTTATAGCTCACTATTTGACTTCCTAGCCTGTCCCCTGACATACAGAGAGTGGGCTCTCAGTTAAGCTAAAGAGGTTAGTGTGGGATGGGGAAACTACCTCAGGAGGCAGAATCTCCTTAAGTGCTCTGTTATTCCTAGAGCACTTACAGCTTCACTTGCATATGAATGAAAATTCAAATTACTTGGGAATGCAGCAACAGATAGAAGATATAAATGTGTTAATGGATTTACATTTCAAAGACCTTCATGCTCATTTATATAATTTAAGGGTGTGGATCTTACTAATTTTTGTAATTCTGTCCTGTGTCAATTTATGTGGTAGTAACTGTTACCGCCAAGCCTGATCCCTGCTCTGACAGGCAGGGTCTCTGGCACCTCACTTCACTCTGCCATGCTGCAGTCAGTTTTTCCCTTCCCCATGCTCTGCATGCTTCCAGCTGGGCCTCTAGCCATGTCCTTAGGACACGCGCATGCTCCCGCCCTCTTAAAGAGCCAGCGCGTGCACTTGCTATTTCCTCCCCAGCCAATGGCTGTGGAACATTATGTATATATTGCTCTTCCCCACTGGGGAGGTGCCTGAGCAACCTTCCTGTTTTGCAGTCTAAGTTGTGTAAGGTTGCATACCAGTCCCTGCTGCACTCTGGTGCAAATAATGCCTGTTGCACTCTGGTGCAAAGCCTGCCTGCTGCACTCTGATGCAGACCCTACCTGCTTTACTCTGATGCGAACTCTGTATGCTGCACTCTGATCCAAACTCTGCCTACTGCACTCTGATGCAAACTCTGGCTGCTGCTCCATTCGGTCTGTCCTCTGGGTCCAGCTGCTGCGTGTCCGTTGGTCTGTCCTGGAGTGGAACCTGGCATTCATTTGGAGCCAATTCTAACCTCACCATCAGAGTCTCCTAGTGAACTGTCAGGTGGTCGCTTAATCATGCCCCTCCGGGCTCTCCGCCGTCCATGGCACAGTGGTTCCACAAACCACATCCATGAAACTTTGCTCAGGCCATGGACCCCCCTGGACCTCAAAACCTGCCTGTTCGAACCATGTACCAGGAGCTCTGCCGACAGAAAGACGCACAGGAAGAGCTGTCCATACAGTTGCAGTCCATAGTCACCAAGTTGGAGGCCTTAAATATATCTCCATAGTTCCTGCATGTTGAATCAGCCGTGTCTTCTCCGGAAACTTCTCAGTTTGCTTAGTTCGAGATCCAGGTTCCTGACTCGCAGCTCCACCATGCTTTTGCGGCAATCTGAAGCTCTGCCGCGGGTTCATCAATCAGTGTCGGCTACATTTTGAACTTCTTCCTCGCCACTTCCCGTTGGACCGAGCAAAGGTGGAATTCCTTATGTCGCACCTTGGAGGTGAGGCCCTGGCGTGGTTGGCCCTATTATGGGAAAGAAAGGAGCCGATCATCTCCAATTTGCCTGCATTCTTGGAAGCTTTTCGCAAAGTATTCGATGAACCCAGGTGAACCACCTCTGCAGCTTCCGCTCTTCTCCATTTACGTCAGTCCAATTCATCTGTGGGGCAATATGCAGTATGCTTCTGCACTCTGGCATCCGAACTTGGATGGAATAATGAAGTTTTGGTGGTGACATTCTGGGAGGGGCTTTCCAGAGACATTAAGGATGAGCTAGCCGGTCAAGACCTACCAACTACCTTCGACGACCTGATCTCCTTCTCCATTTCAGGTCTGGTGACAAGAATGTCAGAGCTAATGCCCTCTCTCGCTCGTTTTTGTCTGGGGACCAAGAGGAGGACCCTCGATTTATCATCGAAACATCCAAAATGGTTACTGTCACTCCAGTCAGCCTGCCATGAATTCCCCCCAGGAAAGACCCTTGTAGCTGAATCCGAGAAGGAGCAAGTTTTGTCATGGGGCCACTCATCCAAGGTGACTGGTTACACGGGATAAAGGAAGATGCTACAATTGATTTCTCGCCACCACTGGTGACCATACATGAGGAGGGACATCATCTATGCTTACATGGCTGCCTGTCCGATTTGTGCCCGCAAAAAATTCCGCAGACAACTTCCTACCAGTTCTCCCCTACCGTTACCTGTACCATTTGGTCCATGACAGCACATAGCAATGGACTTCATTACAGATTTCCCAGTAACCAAGGGTTGCACCGTCATCTGGATAGTTGTGGATCACTTCTCCAAAATGGCACATTTTACCTCGTTGTCTGCTCTTCCGTCCGCTCCTGAACTGGCTGACAGCTTCATCAAACATATTTTCCACCTGCACTGATTTCCTTGTCACATTGTGTGCTATTGAGGTTCACAGTTTACTTCCAGATTTTGGCGAACTTTCTGTAAACATCTGGATATCACTCTCAGTCCAATAGGCAAGTGGAGGGGGTCAACCAGGTCGTGGGCAACTACCTTTGACACTTCGTGTATGCCCACCATAATTATTGGGTGTAATAACTTCCCTGGGCTGAATTCTCATACAACAATCATGAACTCACCCTCTTAGTCATGCCCCTCCAGGTTCTCCGAGGTCCGTGGCACAGTAGTTCCACAAACCCTGTCCGTGACAGTAACTCTGGAACTCTAGAATGGATCCCACTGATTCTGAGAATGTTTTGTCTTTACATGTAGCACTTCCTGATAGCGGTAACATTTTGTTGACATGACTTGCATTTCATTATTTAAAAAATGGAAATTTGACATAAATTTTGAAAATTTGGCAATTTTCAAGTTTTAATCTTTGTCTCCTTAAATCAGAGAGTTGTGTCAAAGAAGATAGTTCATAATTAACATTTCCCACATGTCTTATTTGCATCAGCACAATTTTGCACACAATTTATTTTGTTATGCAGTTAGAAGGGTTAGAAGTTGATCTAATTTTTCCAACAAAATTTTATAAAACCATTTTTTTAGGGACCACATCACAATTGAAGTGACTTTGAGGAGCCTATATGACTGGAAATATCCAGAAGTGACACTATTCTAAAAACTTCACCTCACAAAGTACTTAAAACCACATTAATTAAATACATGTACAGCAAGCTGCACACAGAGTGTACTAATTTTATTTGTCACAGACATCTATATATGTACCGATTCTATTTGTATTTACTGTATGTTATCCTTATCTTCTATCCTGTCCGCTCCTGCTGTTGGTTTACACTATGCAGCTGCTAAATTGCCAGCTTTTCTTCTATCTATGTAATATATATACATATATGTGTGTGTGTGTGTCACTGACATCTACTGTATATATCTATGTATTCTGTGTCTATATATCTATTCTATCTATTTTAACCTGTCACTCTATGCGGCACATGAATTGCCAGCTTTTATTCTGTCCATTATATATGTGTGTGTGTGTGTGTATATATATATATGTATATGTGTGTGTGTGTTGATGAAAATTTCCTTTGAAAACGATGTGTAAATGACAAAACAAAAGAGCAATTCTCTATGTAAAAGCTCATGTTAAAATCGCATTGCAATCAGATAGCAATCGCGCTGCATTTGGATTTAAAGTGGAAACTGCGTGTGAAAAATCGGATTGTAATCACATGGCATTTGCATTACAGCAGATCCTGATGATAACCATAGACCATACATTATTTAATGGGTTTATCATGGGCTGCCACTCAATAATTTCTATTGAATCCAACAGATAGGATTTTTACTTGTCCGATCCTTTTAGTTCCCTTAAAATAGATGCACCAGATATATCTGATACCAAATTATCAAGATGTCTCTATTTAGATTAAATACACAAATTGAAGAGCTGGATTTGTCAATAGTGAAAATAGGGGCTCACTTTTTTAAACTTTCAACTTATTTTACTTATTAGATGGAGTATATCTGTATTGATAAATACTTATAGTCTTTCCAGCTTGAAAACCCAAAAAGTCCTACAGTAGAATACCACTTTATTGCTACCATTACTGTAGGTTTATCTGTAATGTAGAATGGGTGGTTGGATATTGTAAAGTATGAATTATTTTTAGAGATGAGCAACTTTACCTTTTTTTTAGGGTCGAGTCGGGTTTCATGAAACCCGACTTTAAAAAAAAGTCGAGTAGAGCGAAATCGGCTGACTATAGTGAAAAGTCGGGGGTCCGACTGAAACATGAAACCCAATGCAAGTCAATGGGGAAGCAAAGTGAAAACTGGGGGTTATTTGGCTAAAGTTGTAGGGGGGTAGGGCTGGCTCCAGGTTTTCGTGTGCCGCGGGCGAAAGAGTGTCAGTGGGCCCCTTTAACACATACCACAATTCATGATGCCCCGATACAGCACAGAAATATAGGTATAGTACAATGAAAAATGCTTCACTACTTACATGATATGACTGATATATCTATTTTAAATTCTACAATAGCTCAAAAAACGGACAGGATATTACTCCATACAGTATTATGGCCACCACATGGTGCGCCATGCAGAATAATGAGCCCCATATATTTCTCCATACAGAATAATTGGTCCCATATTATGTTCCCTACAGTATATGATGAGCTCCACATAATGCTACAGTATATGATGGTCTCTATGGATGATGCTCCAGTGTGTTATAGAAAGCAGAGGGTGGTTATAAAAGGTATATTCTCTAACTGGGTCGCTGTGACCAGTGGGGTACCGCAGGGGTCAGTGTTGGGACCTATTCTCTTCAACATATTAACGATCTGGTAGAAGGTTTGCACAGTAAAATATCGATATTTGCAGATGATATAAAACTATGTAAAGCAGTCAATACAAGAGAAGATAGTATTCTACTACAGATGGATCTGGATAAGTTGAGAACTTGGGCCGAAAGGTGGCAGTTTAACAATGATAAATGTAAGGTTATGCACATGGGAAGAAGGAATCAGTATCACCATTACACACTGAACGGTAAACCACTGGGTAAATCTGACATGGAGAAGGACTTGGGGGATCCTAGTTAATAATAAACTTACCTAGAGCAGCCAGTGCCAGGCAGCGGCTGCCAAGGCAAACAGGATCATTGGGTGCATTAAATGAGATCTGGATACACATAATGAGAGCATTATACTGCCTCTGAACAAATTTCTGGTTAGACCGCACATGGAGTACTGTGTACAGTTTTGGGCACCGGTGCACAGGAAGGATATAATGGAATTAGAGCGGGTACAAAGGAGGGCAGCAAAATTAATAAAGGGGATGGGGGAACTACAATACCCAGAGAGATTAGCAAAATTAGGATTATTTAGTCTAGAAAAAAAGACGACTGAGGGGCGATCTAATAACCATGTATAAGTATATAAGGGGACAATACAAATATCTCTCCGAGGATCTGTTGATACCAAGGAAGGTGACGGTCACAAGGGGGCATTCTCTGCGTCTGGAGGAGAGAATGGCTTTTCCACCAACATAGAAGAGGATTCTTTACTGTTAGGGAAGTGAGAATCTAGAATTCCCTGCCTGAGGAGGTGGTGATGGTGAACTCAGTCGAAGGGTTCAAGAGAGGCCTGGATGTCTTCCTGGAGCATAACAATATTTTATCTTACAGTTATTGTTAGGTTCTTTAGAAAGACGTAGATCTGGGGATTTATTCTGACAGAATTTTATAGGCTGAACTGGATGGACTAATGTCTTTTTTCGGCCTTACTAACTATGTTACTATGTTATGGGCCCAAATAATGCTCCATATATAATGAGCCCCATTTCTAATGCTCCAGTGTATAATGGGCCCCGTAAATGCGGCTCCAGTGTCTGATGTCCCCCATTTGGAATATTCCAGTATATGATGGGCCTCATGGATGATGCTCCAGTGTATGATGGGCCCAAATAATGCTCCATATATAATGTGGCCCATTTAGAATAAACCCAGGCATGGTATGTGAAAAGAGCTCCATGGAGTAATCTGAAGTGTGGGCTGCCACATCCTTCACTTTTGGTGTGGGTGAAGGACCCAAGGAAAGGGGTTGCTCCTGACCAGAAGCCTGCACTGACGACTCATTTTTTGAAACTTCAGAAGATGAGGCGATAGAGCTGGAAGCTGTTTCAGCAATGTAAGGCAAAACCAGTTCCTGATGCTCTGGCTTTAAAAGCAGTTTACCTACTCCCAGAAAAGGGAGCCTTACAGGCCTTCCAGAGCCAGACCATGACGCAGGCTCAACACCTCCTGCCTTAGCTGCTATTGTGCTTTTGGCACTACCAGCAGATGCACCACCATCAGTACCAGCTGGCCCCCCACGCCCACGTCCATGCCTTTTCCACCATACTTACTAATTTTTGTGAAAATGTACTCAAAATACCCGCAGATACGTGGTACTGTATCAGAAGCGTACAGCTCTATACAGTCTAGGGATAATTGTAAATCTCCGTATATATTTCATGAGTCATACAAAGACGCTCACAGACTCAGTGTGGATTACACAATAATATAAAAAGTTGAAAAAGGGAACAGTATCAGATACAAGGTAAATATAGTATAGTTTAATCATTCTGAATCTCTGTATGTATTTCAGGAGTCAGACACAAAACGTTCTCAGGCCCAGTATGGATTAGACAAGAATATAAAAAGCAGTAAATGGGTAATGTATCACAAGTGTACAGCTGTATACAGTGTGGGTGTAATCTTAAATCTCAAACTATATTTCCGGAGTCATAGACAGGCGTTCACAGGCTCATTATGGATTACACCAGAATCAAAATATCAAAAAAGGGTACAGTATCAGAAGCGTAGAGCTGTATACAGTGTCTAAATGTCGAACAAAGGTACAGTATAACAAGATAGAAGCTGTATATAGTATAGGGTAAAATTTTTATCTCCGTATATATAGGGGGAAACCACACACGCTCACTCAGTATGGATTATACCGTAATAAAAAATTTAGAACAAAGGTACTGTATCAGCAGATACCAGGTGTATCCAGTCTAGGGGTAATTGTAAATTTCCTTCTATATTTCCGGAGTCAGACACAGACACTCACAGGCTCAGTATGGATTACACCAGAATATAAAATGTAGAAAAAGGGAAATGTATTCGAAGCATACACCAGTATACATTGTTGGGGTACTTTTAAATCTTCGTATATATTTCAGTCTCAGTAAGCCAGTCCAGTCTCTCCGCTACTGGAAACTAGATGGATGCAAGTACAGACGGAAAGTCGAGTGTTTGCAGAAATTTGGGAATTACTGTTCATGGGAAAACCTCCCAGTAGATTTCGCAGAGGAACTGCTGACCCTCAATTACTTTGTCTGTGGAGACAGCGAAAATGGTTATTTGTGAAAAAAGGATTGCTATATCGCAGTAGCGTGGATCCCATCACCGTTACTCGTCTCCATCAAATTGTGATCACAGGGAGAGATGTGGATATGGTCCTCACTGCCTATCATGATGTGTCTGGTCACTTTGGAGCGTTGGAGTGAAAAAGACAGAAGCCACAGGCTGTAGGCGATTCTATTGGATTGGCATGAGAGGAGACATTGAAAAATGGTGGCAGGGATGTCACACGTCTGTGATTGGGAAAACTGTGAAAGCTGATCATAAAGCACCACTGCATACGATTGTGAGTTGACGTCCATTACATTGATCATCTGAAGGTAGTGGTCATCTGGACAGGCCATAGCTACATCTTAACCATCATCGATCAGTTCACCAAATTTGTAGAGGCCGTCCCTGTGAAGGATTTAACTGCCCAGACTACACAGCAGTGGAGCAGGGAGAGGTAAGTATTGCAAATTGCAAGTGCTGTGGCCATAAGCAAGCAGGGGGTCCACTCGTGGGCGACGATACTGGCACAGGGCTCCTCATAGTACGCCGGTGTGTCTGATGGTGAGTGGGCCCCCCAACCATCAGAGACACTGTATTGTACTATGAAAGGCCCTGTGCCAGTGCCGTTGGCCAAGAATGGGCCCACCCACCTGTTCAGAGCAACGGCACTTGCCCGGGTGCACCAGGTGGTGACCCCAGCCCTTGGGGGGGCAGCCCAGTTGGGGAGGTTTAAAAAATGGCATATGTTGATGTGTAGGCTGTACATTCAGCAGCTGCAAATGGAGGAATTTGACAAGTCCGAGGAAAAGGAGGACAAAAGCGAGCCAAATTTCTGGCAACCTATGTGTCATCAGGGGAAGGTGGGACTGTCATGATCTCAGTGCGGGTTTGACTCGCACATGTGGGGTTAATGTCTGGAACCAGTTCTGATGACTGGCATTTCTGGGGTTAAAGGTTGTGATTCCAGTACAGGCTTACCTGCACACCTGGGGCTTATGATTGTGGCCTCTCCCTGGTTCTGGGGAAGCTTCTTATAGCCTCAGGACGCTCCCATCCCCGTCAGTTATACTTTTGCCCCCTTGTGGTCTCATGACCATAGGTCCTTCACTGCTCACTGACTTTAGCTTCTCCAGGTCCTGTTTGCTTGAACTATCCGGCCGTGTCTGACCCCGGGCCCCTCTGCAGTGTGGGTGAGTCCTTGCTCCGCAGTGACTGCACGCCGTCGCTGACAGGAACATGACAGGGACCATATCCTTTGAAACCCATGCATGGTTCATTTTAATGAAGGTTAGATCATCAACATTTTGGGTAGACAGACGGGTCCTTTTTTCTGTCAGGATTGATCCAGCAGCACTGAAGACTCTTTCAGATAGCACACTAGCAGCAGGGCAAGTGAGCTCCTGTAAGACATATTGTGCCAATTCAGGCCAGGTGTCCAGTTTACAGGCCCAATAGTCAAAGGGGAATGACCTGTGAGGGAGAACATCGATATGGGAGGAGAAATAGTTTGTAACCATAGTTGACAACTGCTGTCTCCTGTCACTTGCAATCGATGCAGTATTACCAGTCATGTGAGCAGTACTTGAGAAGTCAGTCCACAACATGGTCATGAAACCCCTGTCTCCAATGCCACTTCTGCTGTGAGCACCATGAACACCTCTTCCATTTTGCCCACTTCAGCTCATGGGAGAACCAGCACCGCTGCTGTGTGTTGGGAATGCCTCAAACAAACGGTTCACCAGAGTTGCTTGTTTGTTAGCCAATATTATCTCTAGGTTCTCCTGTGACATGATGTTGTGTAATTTGCCTTTATAGCGTGAAACGAGAATGCTAGCCAACCAGTAGTCGTCATCGTTCATCATTTTGGCAATGCGGGGGTCCCTTTTTAAGTCCGCAAGGCATAATCACAAATGTGGGCCAATGTTCCATGTGTCAATGATGCACTGGCAGTGGTGGGTGGAGGAGCACTTTCTGGCAAATCCACATCCCTCCTGTCATGCAAAAACCCTGTACCTGACCTTGCCACGCCAACATTTTCTCTTGCCCTGGAGAAGCATCCTCCTCCCCAAAATAATCATCCCCCTCATCTTCCTCTTCCTCCTCCACCTCATCCAGGACAGTTCCCTGACCAGACAATGGCTGACTGTTTTCAAGACTTCCCTCCTCCTCCTCCTCCTGTTCCTCCTCCGCTGCAGACGCCTGATCCTTAATGTGCGTCAAACTTTGCATGAGCAGACGGATAAGTGGGATGCTCATGCTTTTGATGGTGTCATCTGCACTTACCAGCCGTGTGCATTCCTCAAAACACTGAAGGACTTTACAGAGGTCTTTCAGCTTTGACCACTGCACACTCAACAACTCCATGTCTGCCCTCAAACTGCCTGCCTGTGTATCCTCCCACAAATGCATTACAGCCTGCCTCTGTTCGCACAGCCTCTGAACCATGTGCAGGGTGGAGTTCCACCTTGTTGCAACGTCTATGATTAGGCGGTGCTTGGGGAGGCGAAGCAATCGCTGTAGCTTCTGCATACGACTGGAGTGTACGGGCAAGCAACGGATGTGCAAGCACAGTCTTCGCACCTTTTGGAGCAGGGCTGTTAACTCCGGATAATTATTTAGGCAGCACTGCACCACCAGGTTCAAAGTGTGAGCAAGGCAAGGTATGTGTGTGAGTTTTGCAAGGGCTATGGCTGCCACAAAATTCCAGCCGTTATCACTGACTACCTTGCCTGGCTTAAGATGCCGACTGCCCAGCCATGACTCTGTCTGTCGCTGCAAATAGTCGGCCAGTACCTCCATGGTGTGTCTGTTGTCGCCCAAAGACATCATCTTTAAAACAGCCTGCTGCCACTTACCACTAGCTGTTCGATAGTGGGACATCTCGTGTGCAACACTGACAGCTGTGGATGGAGTTCTCGTGCGACTGCGCTCTGTCGACGAGCTTTCGCTTCTGGAGGAGGAAGAGGGTCGAACGCCTACAGCCAACTGTTTCCTATACCGTGGGCTAGGCAGCACTGTTCCACCGCCGCTGTCCCCTGTGGAGCCTGCATCCACCACATTAACCCAGTGCATAGTGATGGACATGTAATGGCCCTGGCCATGCCTATTGGACCATGCTTCTGTTGTGAGGTGCACCTTTCCACTCACTGATTGCTTGAGTGCATGGACAATGTGGTCTTTCACATGAAGGTGGAGGGCAGGGATGGCTTTTCGAGAAAAGAAGTGCCGACTGGGTAGGTCATAGCGTGGGACAGCGTAGGCCATGAGCTCTCAGAAAGCTTCGCTTTCAACCAAACGAAAGGGCATCATCTCTAATGAGATGAGTTTGGCAATGTAGGCTGTTATGAATGAGTCACCGAGGAGGAAAAAAACAAAAAGCAAGCTAAGCTCAGAAAACCGGAGAGGTTGGTAACTAGCGGATTGCAGACCCCTGATCCCTGATCCTATCCACAACAACTAGCAGTAGCCGTGGAGCGTGCCTACGGTGGTCCTAGACGCCTCGTCACGGCTGGAGAACTAAATAAGCCTAAAGAAAGAAAGGGAAAATCTAAACTGCCCCAGAGCAGACCCCAAAGCAATAGACAGCCCCCAACATGTATTGTCGGTGAAACAAGATGAAAACACAGACACAGGTAGAAAGATAGGCTGAGCAAACGATGGGGCCCTTGCTAACTAGAAAGGACAGGAAAGAAAAGCTGCTGTCTGCAATCATGCAAAAAACCCTGCCAAAAAGAATGTCCAACACGTCTGATAGAAAAAGGCCCTGAAGTCGCTAGACTTCAAATCTCTATATCAGCACTCTGGTATATTCTGAAGACAGAGCAAATGAGATCAACTGATCAGAGACAAAATAGGGATTCAGCCCAGTCCCAGCCAGGGCTGGCTGAACACAAAAACTAAGTAAACCAGACAAAAACTCATATGAACAATAGCAGAGAAAACTTAGCTTTAGGAAGGCAGGAACCAAACTGGAAACCAGGAGCCACAGTCAGGAAAAATCACCAGCAAGAAACTAGGGAGTCGGCTGCCTTAAATCCAATCAGAAACTCCTGATGTCCAATCGCAGTCCTCTTCCTCAGGTGGCCGGTCTCTGCCATTTAGATCAGCTTCATTACCTCCCTTCACCAACAGAGGGAGTCCAGATAGAGAACTCACTACTTCTCTGTCAGCACAGCCAGCTCCATAACCCTCACCAGAAGCCAGAGGCAAACCCGAAAATGAGCTCACAACAGTAGGCGTTCAAAGCAAGTGTACGCGGATGAGAGGATGAGTACTTTCTTGTCCTACTCAGAGTGTCTGCTAGGGTGAGCTGGACTTGAGAGCTGCATGTGGGGGAACTAGCGGTGGACCGGACGGACTGAGAGGGGGTTAGTGATGGTGATGGTGTTGGTGGTGATGGCCTAAATTCAGTGTTTCGTTGCAAAACCATTGTGATTCTCTGACTGCTTTGGCCTTGCAACAACACCTCAACATTTATTGCTGGTGGTGTGCTTACCGGTGGCAGTGGTCTTACAGTGGGGGAAGCAATGGAGCATTGCTGGCTACCTTCATTCGGACCAGGTGCACATGTGGTACGTGAGGTTTGCTAGTCTGTCCACGCTTGCAAGTGCATGGTGGTTAAATGTCTAAGCATGCAACTGGTATTCAAATTTGAGATTTTTCCCTCGGCTAAAGGTCCTTCGGCACTTCTTACAGATAACCTTTGCCTCATCAGTAGGATTTTGGACAAAGAAGTGCCACACTGCCCTCTTCCAACTATGGTATAAATTTTCAGGGCTTGCACGCTGTGCTAATTTGACCGTGTGGCCAAGCTGTCCTGCACCTCTTTTGGTTTTTGTTCCACGTTTTTGGACAGCTACAGGCCTGCATGATAACTGCTGCTGAGATATTGATACCTGCTGCGGATCCTTCTCCTCATCTGAGCTATTTGCCAGCGGTACCCTCTTCCCCCAATGGATGCCAATCTGGGTCAACAACTGGGTCATCCATCACCTCCTCTTCAATTTCATCTGCATCTTCCTCTGTGTCACCGTGTAAGGTGGTATAATATGCGGGAAGGGGCTCCCGAGTTTCATCAGGGTCAGATTCTGGCTCAGTAGACTGCGAGGGCAATGTAGTGCAGTGGGTCAATGTACCAGCAGAATCATCTAGCAATGGCTGTGCATCAGTGCACTCCATGTCAGATTTATCTTGGTCTGGGAAATTCAGGATTTGACTGGATAACCCAGGCATAGTATGTGAAAGAGCTCCGTGGAGTAATCTGAAGTGTGGGCTGCCGCATCCTTCACTTTTGGTGGGGGTGAAGGACACAAGGAAAGGTGTTTTTCCTGACCAGAACTCTGCACTGACGACTCAGTGCTTGCAGGTATTGAAAGTTCCGAAGAGGAGGCAATAGAGCTGGTGGCTGTTTCAGCAATGTAAGCCAAAACCTGTAACTGATGCTCCGGCTTTAAAAGCGGTTTTCCTACTCCCAGAAAAGGGAACCTTACAGGCCTTCTTGGGCCAGACGATGACGCGGGCTCAACACCTCCTGCCTCAGGCTAGTTTCACACTAGCGTTTGTGAGCGCAGCGACGGCCTGCGCATGGCCGCCGCTAAGCCCCACCCCCTGCCCCGCCTCCACCGGTATCTCCGCCTCCGGGCGCATGACGTTGCATGCGTCATGCGTCCCCTATCTTCATCACAGAGGGTGCAGGCCGTGCGCAGTCTGCGCACAGTCTGCGTTTGGCGGCGCATGCGTCCTTTTGACGGTGCGCCGAGCACAACCAAAATGCAACAAGTTGCATTTGGCGCTGCTCGGCGCACCGTCAAAAGGACGCATGCGCCGCCAAACGCAGACTGTGCGCAGACTGCGTGCGGCCTGCGCCCTCTGTGATGAAGATAGGGGACGCATGACGCATGCAACGTCATGCGCCCGGAGGCGGAGATACCGGTGGAGGCGGGGCAGGGGGCGTGGCTTAGCGGCGGCCGTGCGCAGGCCGTCGCTGCACTCACAAACGCTAGTGTGAAACTAGCCTTAGCTGCTATTGTGCTTTTGGCATAACCAGCAGATGCACCACCACCATCAGTACCAGCTGCCCCCCCGCCCACATTTGCGGCCTCTTCCACCATACTTCCTCATGTTTGTGAAAATGTAACAAAAATACTAACAGATATATGGTACTGTATGAGGAGCGTACACCTGTATAAGGTGTAGGTAAAAATTTAAATCTCCGTATATATTTCCTTAGTCACAGACGCTCTCCCAGTATGTATTTGACCGTAATCCAACCAGCAGATATCCGGTACTGTATCAGAAGCGGACAGCTCTATACTGTGTATGTATGGAAAAATGAAAACCTCCATCTATTTTTTAACGGAGTCCCACCCAGATAGCATGTATTTGTCCGTGATACCAGCCGGTACATGGTAGTGTGTGAGGAGCGTACAGCTCTATATGGTGTATGTATGGAAAATTTTAAATCTCCGTCTATTTTTTTACGGAGTCACACACACACGCGGTCTTTGTATAGATTTGACCGTAAGACAAACACCAGATATATGATACTGTTTGAGAAGAGGACAGTTCTATATGATGTATGTATGGAAAATTTTAAATCTCCCTCTATTTTTTGACGGAGTCAACAGCAGATATACGATACTGTTACAGAAGTGGACAGCTCTATACGGTGTATGGAAAAATGGAAATGTCCGTCTATGTAATTACGCACTCACAAACACACACGCGCTGTCTCTGTATAGATTGGACCGTAAGGCCTCTTTCACACATCAGGTTTTCGCCGTCAGGCGCGATCCGGCGCTTTTGACAGAAACCGGATCCGGCGAAATGCAATGCCGGATCCGGTTTCACCCCCATTGACTTGCATTTGCGCCGGATCGCGCCGGATGGCCACGCGTTTCATCCGGTTTTCGCCGGATCCGGCAATGTGTCGCAATGTGTCGCGATCCGGCGTCTGGAAAAAATGTCTACTGTAACGTTTTTTGTCTCCGGCGAAAAAGCCGGACACGCCGGATCCGGCGCGTCCGGCTTTTTCACACAATGAAAGCCTATGAGCGCCGCAATGCGCCGGATCCGGTTTTTTGGTCTGAGCATGCTCAGTAGCTCTGCCCACAAGACATATATAAAAGCAAGACAGTGGGACCCACAGCCACACCCAACATGCCACCCAAGAAAGCAACCAAGCGAAGCAGGAGAAGGCAGGAGACCACTGCAGCACCATCAGCACCACCACCACCCCAAATGGAGCAGCAAATAGAACATGCTGAGGAGGGGAGGCCAGCAGCAGATGAGAGACGGTAATTATCAAATCCCCCATTCCTCCAAACTAGGGCCATGGAATATCAAGATATTCATTGGCCCTTTGTTTCTCTTTATTCAACAGCCGCCAAAGAGATGCAGCAGCAGCACCATCAGCACCACCCCAAATGGAGCAGCATGCTGAACGGGAGGGGAGTCCAGAAGCAGATGAGAGACGGTAATTATCAAATCCCCCATTCCTCCAAACTAGGGCCATGGAATATCAAGATATTCATTGGCCCTTTGTTTCTCTTTATTCAACAGCCGCCAAAGAGATGCAGCAGCAGCAGCAGCAGCAGAAATGGCATCACTGGCAGCAGCAATACCCACAGCCATGGAGTCTGGCCATCAACAGGACAACACATCTTCTTCTGGGAGCCCTCCCTCGCATCGTCAGCGTTTGACGGTAAGTTTTTATTTCCAAAATCCATCATCTCTGTAATATATGTCTATTCATTGCCTTTTATTTCAAAACAGGAATCACAAGATGAAGAGGAGCTCCCAGAAGAAGAAGGAAGGGGTGGACAGACGCTTGGAGTGGGCTCACAATTCGTAAGTTTTTTGCATCAAACGCAGAAACACAACATCACACTACACACAACACATAGAAAATAATGTTCTGCAGACCACACACAGCAAACAAATGCCTACATCCAAACTCATAACATTTTTTGTTTTCTTCTCTAGTCTTCCCAATCTGGTGCTCGGCCAAGAGGTCCTCGCAGTGCCTCCCAGGGTCGTCGGCGACAGCAACGCGGCGGTCACCAGCGTGTAAGTATAAATATTTTTGCTTTGTTTTTTTGCACTTTTTATTTCATTTCTTTTGTGGAGGCTAATTATGTTATTTTTGTCTTTTTCTTTAACAGCCTTCACAGCGTGCTCCCGACTCTGACGGTGAGGATGGAGGGATTGATGTGGACCGCCTCATCGATCTCGTCAGAGAAAGGGAGCCGCTCTGGAATATGGCTGACCGCCGCCATGCTGACCTGATCATTACCCGACGACTCTGGGAGGAAATCTGTTCTCTCCTTGTGGGCCGCTGGGAGGACCTCGAAGCTCGGGACCAGATTAAAGAGCGTAAGTATATACAGTAACGGTTGCTTGATGTAAACCAGTGTTTCCGAACTCCAGTCCTCGTGGTCCCCACGGATCATGTGTTCAGGATTTCTATTTACTATTGAAATCCTGAAAACATGACCCCTGGGGACCATGAGGACTGGAGTTTGTGAAACACTGATGTTGTATACTAACCACTGCTTTTTCGTTTCAGGGAACAGAATTGTGAATCGGTGGCGGTCTGTGAGGGATCGTTTCAAGAAGGAGTTCAATAAAGAGATGCGGGCCCCGAGTGGATCTGGAGGACGCAGGAGCAAGTACAAGTACGCACAAGCCCTGTCGTTCCTCCGGGAAACAATGCTCACCAGAAGGTAAATATTACACACCACATGTGAAAAAAATGCTAGATGTAACTTTTTTTTTTCAGCCAGGGCCATACCATGTCAGTATTTTAATTGTTTTTTTTCTCTTTATTCCACAGCACGGTGAGCAGCACTCGGGAGCCTGCACGATTGGACCCTTCTGAGGCGATCCCTGAGGAGACCGGCACCGAGGGACACTTCGACCGCCCCGGTACATCTGCACCTTCCCTGCCTTCCCACACATTCGACCCATCTGTCCCATCCACCAGCACAGGAGCATCGTGGCCGCCTACATTACATGAAGCTGCTGGTGAGGAGATCGCTTTCCCTTTACCCCACCCTTCTGCCCCTGCCGCCTCTAGTTCACCTGCGGGTACTGGGCGACAGCGGCAGAGGGGTCAGGAAAAGAGTTATGCGCAAGAGTTATTGCATCTGAATGCATCTTTCCAGAACTGTCTCAAAGTCTTGTCAGAGCAAATCTCCGCAGGCTTTCAGCAGATCAACTCCAGCATTCTGGAGGTGAAGACACTTCTGCAAACCATGCATTCAGAAGCAAGATCTTCGCCAAACCACACCTTTTTCAGGTCTGTTGTGGAGCGCATGGAAACGCTCTCTCCTGCCCAGCAGATGCATGTAATGCATTCGTGCCACGGTGCTCTGCAGCAGGTTACCTCCCAACCTCCACCTCCCACCACTGTAGTTCCTCCACCTGCACCCCCTCCAGCCACTTTCCATCCTCCCCCTCCTATTACATCTGCACCCCCTCCAGCCACTTTTCATCCTCCCCCTCCTACTACATACCAGCAACCTGCCCAGTACCAGCAACCTCCCCAGTACCAGCAATCTCCCCAGTACCAGTCATCTCCCCACTTCCAGCAACCTGCCCCGTACCAAACTCCTTCCCCGTACCAAACTCCTTCCCCGTACCAAACTCCTTCCCCATACAACTTTCCATCAACATCATCTGCTCCTACAGTCCCTGCCCAACCCTCCACTCCACCACCCACCACCTCTTCTGCTTCCCACATGTCCACCCATTCTGTAGTTTTTTCCACACCTTCACCTCTAACTGTTCCTTCCCCACCAAGATCCCAGTCCTCTCTCCACACACCCAGTGTCGAAGTGTCCCACAGCCCCTCCAGCAGTATTTCCACCCCACAGTACACAGAATTGTAATGTGTGTTTTTTGTAATAAAAATGCCCATTGGGTTTAAAACCTTTCTAAAAAAGTTTTTTTGCACTTTAAAAACATTCTACAAAAAAAAAAAAAAATTTAAATAAAAGTTAAATTATCGTTTCACAATGGTTGTCTGTCATTTCTTTCTGCAGGCGAACTATGTTTTAAAAAAAGGTTAAATACAGGGTATTTCAAAGGTAAAAAGGTATTCAAAACCAGGTATAACTGTGGGTAAATTTTAGCTTTTTGCCACAGTTGTGTTCCTGGTTGTGTTTGAAGCAAAGTATTTCACTTAAAAAGTTGTGTTTATTGTTGGTGATTTCCTACCAATGTACACAACTTTTGTTAAAAGGTGAAATACTTTGCATAAAGCACAACCAGGTACACACCTGTGGCCTAAAGGTAAAAATAGTAAGACCATGACAAGATAGCCAACTTTGGTTGGCAAAGGTATATACTGTTGGTCCAGAAGGTACACAAGTTTAGGGCAAAAATCTCTCACACTCTGTCATCCCAGTGTACTCTGCCTTGAGGTGACATAAAGTATAGTGGAAAATTGTCCCTGAAACCATCACAGAACTTCTAGTGGTAATATTTCCAATGACAACATCCATCTTCGCCAGTAACTTGCTCTTCTCTCCAACCTGCACTTTCTTCTCTACAACCTGTCAAAGAAGGGCTGTAGGAACATGCTATATCTAGTTTTCCAGTAGCCAATCCCGTTCGGAAGGCCACAAGGGTCAATTTTAAAAACCGGATCCGGCGTAATCCGTCGAAAAACGGATAGAAAAACGGATGAACCGGATAAGACGGATCCGGTTTTGTCTGTCAAGAAAAAGACGGATCCGGCAGAAAACCGGATCCGTCACATCCGGTTTTACTAAACATTTGCCGGATCCGGCGTTCCGGCACGACGCCGGATCGCGCCTGACGCCGAAAACCTGATGTGTGAAAGTAGCCTAATCCAAACAGCAGATATACGATACTGTTTGACAAGCGGACAGCTGTATATGGTGTATGTATGGAAAATTTTAAATCTCCGTCTGTCTTTTTACGGCGTCAAACACAGCATGTATTTGGCCATGATACCTGCCGGTACACAGTAGTGTGTGAGGAGCGTACAGCTCTATATGGTGTATGTATGGAAAATTTTAAATCTCCATCTATTTTTTACGGAGTGACACACACATGCTATCTCTGTATAGATTTGACCGTAATCCAAACAGCAGATATACGATACTGTTTGACAAGTGGACAGTAAAGATGAGCGACTTTTGCCTTTTTTCTGGTCGAGTCGGGTTTCATGAAACCCGACCTTCGCAAAAGTCGGGTCGAACGAAATCAGCCAATTATCGTGAAAAGTCGAAGGCCGACTGAAACACGAAACCCAATGCAAGTCAATGGGGAAGAAAAGTAGGCAGGGAGTGGAGGACAGGAAACACACCTACAGTGCCCTTTTGAATGCCAAAAAACATCAATTCTGATTACTGAAGCTTAATTTACTTCATAATACTAGTTACGCACTGAAAAATGGGGGTTATTTGGCTAAATTTGTGGGGGGGTAGGGCTGGCTCCAGGTTTTCATGTGCCCTGGGCCAAAGAGCACCCCTTTAACACATACCACAACTCATGATGCTCGGATACTGCAGAGAAATAGCGGCATAGTACAATGAAAAATACTTCACTTTTTACATCTCATGACTGATATCCATTTTTAATAGCTCCAAAAACGGACAGTATATTACTCCATAGAGTATTATGGCCACCGCATAGTGCGCTATACAGAGTAATGAGGCCCATATATTTCTCCATACAGAATCATTGGTCCCATATAATGTTAGAAACAGTATATGATGAGCTCCTCATAATGCTACAGTATATGTTGGTCCCCATGGATGAAGCTCCACTGTTTTATGGGCCCAAATAATGCTCTATACATAATGGGCCCCATTTCTAATGCTCTAGTGTATAATGTGCCCTGTAAATGCTGCTCCAGTGTCTAATGTCCACCTTTGGAATGCTCCAGTGTATGGTGAGCCCCATATATCATTCTCCAGAGTATAGTGCTCCCCAAAAATTGCTGTCCCAACATTGAAAACAATTAAATAAGTCTCCTCGCTATGGAATCCTTGTACTAATCTGGACTCCTCGTCGTCCCCATCGTCCATCTCACTGCACTTGGCTGTTTAGGCAGAGGGCGTACACGCGTGATGTCATTGCGCTCTCTGATCAGACTATCACTGTCAGGAAACGCGGAAAACGTCATGGTGGTGGAGCAGGGAGAGGTAAGTATTTCAACTTTGCAAGTGCTGTGATCCTGAGCAAGCAGGGGGGCCCACTCATTGGCGACGGCAGTGGCACAGGGCCCCTCTAATAGTACGGCGGTGTGTCTGACGGTGGGTGGGGTCCCCCTCCCCCTCCCGACTACAGCCCTACCTGTACAGGTCTTCTACATCTTAGCTGCACCACAACATCTGTCCCACAGAAGCGACACTGCAGTGCTGGTCAATCTAATCAGAAACCAGAGGTGGCGTCACGTATCATTCACCTATAAACATAATTCACCCCTTTGCATGGACGCCCAGGGCCACGGAACGGGTCACCACCACCGTGACACATCCCTGTGAGACACCGGCCCGGTACCGATTAACCCCACTGCCCTGGCTGGCCACCCACACTCCATGTCAGATTCATCTTGGACTGGGGAATTCACGATTTGACTTGATAACCCAGGCATGGTATGATAGAAAGAGCTACATGGACTAATGTGAAGTGTGGCCTGCTGCCTCATTCAGTTTGGGTGGGGGTGCAGGACACAAGGAAGGGGGTTCTTCCTGACCAGGAGCCAGCACTTGACCACTCAGTGCTTGCATTTTTTGAAACTTCAGAAGAGGCAGGCATATTTGATGAAGTCTGTTTCGGCAATGTAAGCCAAAACCAGTTCCTCATGCTCCGCCTTTAAAAGCGGTTAACCTACTCCCAGAAAATGTATCATTCCAGGCGTTTCGGAGCCAAACCATGACACAGGCTCAACACCTCCTGCCTTAGCTGCTATTGTGCTTTTGCCACTACCAGCAGATGCACCACCACCATCATCACCAGCTGGCCCCCCCGTGCCCACGTCTGCGGCCTCTTCCACCAAACTTCAAAATTTTGCACAAAATAGACACAAAATAACATCAGATATATGGTACTGTATCAGAAATGTAAAGCTCTATTCAGTCAAAGGATAATTGTCAATCTCCATATATATTCCATCAGTCACACAGAGACGCTCACAGGCTCTGTATGGATTAGACAAGAATATAAAAAGTAGACAAAGTGTACAGTATCATCAGATAGCAGGTGTACATATAGCATAGCTTAAACATTAACAATGTACGTCTATATATCAGGAGTAGTGTTGAGCCACCCCGCTAGTGTTTTGGTTCGTCACACAGGAGGCAAGTTCGTCGAATGTTCGTCGAACCCCATTGAAAACATGGCAGGCAAACACATACTCTCACATAGAAAACAATTACAAAACACCTTAAAACGTGTCCCAAAGCAGAGAAAATGCTCAGAAGACAAAAATTACATATGGAAAAGGGCAACTACATTTAGAAAAGAGGTGGAGGAGTAAAAGGAGGAGGTGGAGGAGACACAGATATAGGCTTGTCATTCCCTTATGAAGTCAAGAAAGGCTGAAATAAAAATGTAAAATACCAACAAAAAAAAAAAATTCTGAAATCGAACATGATCATATACCGTCAGATTTCCCACCAATAAATTATGCCAACTGGCGATCGGGCGGCGTTATTCCCACGAACCTCTAAACAGCGTCCATGAAGGCAAAGTGTTTGCTTTCCAGGGGCAGTATGATTGCAAAGCTGAACCTTAAAGGAATGTCCAAAAGGGCACCACCAGGAGTGGAGCCTGCGGCTTAATTAGACTCCACCCGGGAAACCACAACCATGCCACCTCAAGAAAAGATGCACATATTGAAAGCTTTGTCGATTGTGTTCGTGGTGTGGTATGTCTGGTTGTAGTTGTGCTAGCAATTTGTCAGCTTTATTCCATTAACGAATGAGACTCCGGCATGCTCCCGCGGTACGCGTCAAGCTTACTAGAGGGATACGCGAGGCTCTGGCACTATCATGGTCTATCATGGCGTTACATGTCCGGGGCTGCATGCGTGCTACACTGAAAGGACCAGCTTTTGTCGCTTACAGGTGCAGATAAGCAGCAGAACACCGTTAGTGATGGGGATCTGTGATTCCAATTACTCCCTGTAAATGATGATTTCCCAGTAAGTGCAGGTCAACCACAATTCCTGAATTAGACCTAACCGGCATTCCTGAAAAAATGCAAAAAATTACGTGTCCAAACCACAGTAGCTGTAGCTTGCTTAACAGCTTGGCAGACGTTCTCAGGCCCAGTATGGATTCGACAAGATTCTAGAAAGTTGATTAAGGGTACAGTTTCACCGGGTAACACGTATATATGTAGCATAGTTTACACATTAAAAACCTATGTCTATAGATCAGGAGGCAGGCTCAGACGGTCTCAGGCCCAGTATGGATTTGACCAGCTTGTACAAAGTTGAGAAAGGGTACATTATCACTGGATAGCAGGTATATATAGCATAGTTTAAATATTTAAAATCTCCATGTTCTGAGTATGGATTAGACAACAATCTAAAAAGTAGAAAAAAGGAAATGTATTTGAAGCGTACATCAGTATACACTTTTGGTGGTATCTAAATCTTCATATATATTTCTGTCTCAGTAAGACAGTCCAGACTCTCCGCAATAGGAAATGAGATGCATACAATTACTGACATAAATTCTAGTGATTGCAGAAATCTAGGAATTCCTATTCACGGGATAAACTTCCGTCACAATTCTCAGAGGCGATGCAAACCCTCAATTAATTAGTTTGTGGAGACAGCGAAAACCTTTCTTTGTGAAGAAAGTGTTGCTGTATTGCAGTACCATTGATCCCATCGCCATTACTCATATCCATATAATTTTGATCACAGGGAGAGATGTAAACATGGTGCTCACTGCCTATCATGCTCGGTCACGTAAATTTGGAGTGCAAAAGACAGAAGTCACAGGCCGTAGGCGATTCATTTCGATTGGCATGAGAGGGCACATTTAAAAATGTGCGCTGGAATGTCACACGTCTGTGGGTAGGAAAACTGTGAAAGCTGATGAGAAACCACCACTGCATCTCATTATGAGTCGACGTCCATAAGAAATGGAAGCCATTGATCATCTGAAGCTAGATCCCGGCCAGCGGGACAGGGCATAGCTACGTCTAAACCATCTTCTATCAGTTCACCAAATTTGTAGTGTCAGTCCCAGTGAAGGATTTGACAGCCCAGACTACACAACAGAGGAGCAGGGAGAGGTAAACATTGCAAATGCTGTGGCCCTGCCCAAGCAAGGGGGGCCTACTCGTGGGTGTCGGTACAGGCACCGGGCCCCTCATAGTATGGCGGTGTGTCTGACGGCGGGTGTGCACCCCCACCATCAGAGACACTTGATTGCACTATGAGGGACCCTGTGTCAGTGCCCACGCCCAAGAGTCGGCCCACCCACCTGTCCAGGGCAACGGCACTCGCACAGTTGCGTGCGCTAGGTGGTGACCCCGGCCATGGGGGGAGGAGGCAGCCCAGATAGGGAGGTTTACAAAATGGCATATGTTGATGTGGGACATTCACCTGCTGCTAAAGGCAAAATTGGTCAAGTCCCAGGAAGAGGCGGACCAAAGCAAGCCATTTTTCTGTCAACCTATGTGTCATCAGGGTAAGTTGTGACAAAATCCTTGGAAACCCATGCATGGTTCATTTTAATGAAGGTTAGATCATCCACATTTTGGGTCGACAGACGGGTTCTTTTATCTGTCAGGATTGATCCAGCAGCACTGAAGACTCCGATAGCACACTTGCAGCTGGGCAAGCGAGCTCCTGTTAGACATATTGTGCCAATTCAGGCCAGGAGTCCAGTTTATCTGCCCAATAGTCAAATGGGAATGACTTGTGAGGGAGAACATCGATATGGGAGGAAAAGTAGTTTCTAACCATAGTTGACAACTGCTGTCTCCTGTCACTTTGAATTGATGCAGCATTACCAGTCGTGTGAGCGGGACTTGAAAAATCAGTCCACAACATGGTCATGAAACCCCTGTCTCCAACGCCACTTCTGATGTGTGCACCACCAACACCTCTTCCAAGTTGCCCCTGGCCCCCACGGCTCGTGTGACAACCATCACTGCTGCTGTGTGCTGGGAATGCCTCAACCAACTGGTTTACCAGAGTTGCTTGTTTGTTAGCCAATATTATGTCAAGGTTCTCCAGTGGCATGATGTTTTGGAATTTGCCTTTATAGCATGGATCCAGGATGCTGGCCAACCAGTAGTCATCATCGTTCATCATTTTGGCAATGCGGTGGTCCCTTTTTAGGATCTGCAAGGCATAATCTGACATGTGGGCCAATGTTCCCAGTGTCAAAGATGCATTGCGAGTGCTGGGTGGAGGAGCACTTTCAGGCAAATCCACATCCCTCCAGTCACGCACAAACCCAGTACCAGACCTTGCCACACCAACATTTTCTCTTGCCCCATGAGAAGCATCCTCCTCCCCTAAATAATCATCCCCATCATCATCCTCCTCCTCCTCTTCTTCCTCCACCTCGTCCACGACAGTTCCCTGAACAGACAATGGCTGACTGTCATCAAGGCTTCCCTCCTCCTCTTCCTCATCCTCCTCGGCTGCAGACGCCTGCTCCTTGATGTGCGTCAAAGTTTGCATGAGCAGACGCATAAGTGGGATGCTCATGCTTATGATGGTGTCGTCTGCGCTTACCAGCCGTGTGCATTCCTCAAAACATTGAAGGACTTTACAGAGGTCTTTCAGCTTCGATCACTGCACACTTGTCAACTCCATGTTTGCCCTCAAAGTGCCTGCCAATGTATCCTCCCACAAATGCATTACGGCCTGCCTCTGTTCGCACAGCCACTCAACCATGTGCAGGGTGGAGTTCCACCTTGTTGCAACGTCGTTAATTAGGCGGTGCTTGGGAAGGTGGAGCAATCGCTGCAGCTTCTGCATACGACTGGAGTGTACCGGCGGATGTGCGAGCACAGTCTTCGAACCTTATGGAGCAGGCCTGTTAACTCCGGATAATTAGTGAGGAAGCACTGCACCACCAGGTTCAAGGTGTTAGCCAAGCAAGGTATGTGTCTGAGTTTTGAAAGGGCTATGGCTGCCACAAAATTCCGGCCGTTATCACTAACTACCTTGCCTGCCTCAAGATGTAGACTGCCCAGCCATGACTCAGTTTGTCGCTGAAAGTACTCGGCCAGTACCTCCGCCGTGTGTCTGTCGCCCAAACACATCATCTGCAACACAGCCTGCTGACGCTTTCCACTAGCTGATCGATAGTGGGACACATCGTGTGCACCACTGTCAGCTGCGGATGCAGTGCTCGTGCGACTGCGCTCTGTGGACGAGCTTTCACTTCTGGAGGAGGAGGAGGGTCGAACGCCTACAGCCAACTGTTTCCTATACCGTGGGCTAGGCAGCACTGTGCCATCACAGCTGTCCCCTGTGGACCCTGCATCCACCACATTAACCCAGTGTGCAGTGATGGACACGTAACGGCCCTGGCCATGCCTACTGGACCATGCATCAGTTGTGAGGTGCACCTTTCCACTCACTGATTGAGTGCATGGACAATGCGGTCTTTCACATGAAGGTGGAGGGCTGGGATGGCTTTGCGAGAGAAGAAGTGGCGACTGGGTAGGTCATAGCGTGGTACTCCGTAGGCCATGAGTTCGCGGAAAGCTGCGCTTTCAACCAACCAATAGGGCATCATCTCTAACAAGATTAGATTGGCAATGTGGGAGTTAAAACCCAGTGTACATGGATGAGAGGATGAGTACTTTCTTGTCCTACTCACAGTCTCTGGTAGGGTGAGCTGGACTTGAGAACTGCATATGGTGGAACTAGCAGTGGACATGGCGGACTGAGAGAGGGTTGATGATGGTGATGGAGTTGGTGTTCTTTCTGATGGCCTAGATTCAGTCTTTCGTTGCAATAACAGTGTGATTCCCTGACTGATTTGCCCTTGCGACGACAACTCAACATTTGGTGCTGGTGGTGTACTAACCGGTGGACTTACAGTGGGGGAAACAATGTAGCATTGCTGACTACCTTCTTTGGGGAGAAGTAGCACATGTGGTACGTGAGTTTTGGTAGTCCGTCCATGCTTGCAAGTGCATGGTGGTTAAATGTCTTAGCATGCAACTGGTATTCAAATTTCTCAGCTTTTTCCCTCGGCTAAAGGTTTTTGCGCACTTCTTACAGATAACCTTTGCCTGATCATTAGGATTTTGTTCAAAAAAAATACCACACTGCACTCTTCCTACTATGGAAGACATTTTGAGGCCTTGCATGCTGTCCTGCAACTCTTTTGGTTTTTGTAACCCGTTCTTGGACTGCTCCGGGCCTGCCAGATAACAGCTGTTGCGATGTCGATGCCCACTGCGGATGCTCCTCCTCTTCTTCTGAGCTATTGGCAGCAGTATCCTCTACCCCCAATGGATGCCAATCTGGGTCAACAACTGGGTCATCCATCACCTCCTCTTCAATGTCATGCGCACCTTCCTCTGTGTCACCGTGTATGGTGGTATAGTGTGCGGGATGGGGCACCTGAGTTCCATCTGGGTCAGATTCTAGCTCAGTACACTGCGAGGACAATGTAGTGCTCTGAGTGAATGTACCAGCAAAATCATCTATCAGTGGCTGTGCATCAGTACACTCCATGTCAGATTCATCTTTGCCTGGGTAATTCACGATTTGATTGATAACCCAGGCATGGTATGTGAAAACAGCTCCATGGAGTAATCTGTAGTGTGGCCTGCCGCATCCTTCAATTTTGGTAGGGGTTAAGGACACAAGGAAAGGTGTGGTTCATTAACATGATCCTCCAATGATGACTCAGTGCTTTTATTTTTTAAAACTTCAGAAGAGGAGGTGATAGAGCTGGTGGCTGAGTCAGCAATGTAAGCCAAAACTTGTTCTTGAAGCTCCGGCTTTAAAAGCGGTTTACCTACTCCCAGAAAAGGGAGCCTTCGAGGCCTTGTGGAGCCAGACGATGATGCAGGCTCAACACCTCCTGCATTAGGTGCTATTTTGCTTTTGCCACTACCAGCAGATCCACCACCAACACCATCATTACCAGCTGCCAACCCCCGCCCACTTCCACGGACTCTTCCACCACACTTCCTCATTTTTGGGGAAAATGTACCCAAAAAAACCACCAACTATATGGTACTGTAAAACAAGGTACAAGGTGTATATAGTAGTGGGGAAAATTGGAATCTCTGCAGACTTCAGGACACAGTTGGATTCTGTCAGGCCCTGTTTATTTTACACCGCAATGTGACAGGCAGATTCTGGATGTTGCAAGAAAGGTGGATAGAGGGCTGTGGAGAATTGGAATCTCTCTACACTTCAGGACACAGTTGGATTCTGTCAGGCCCTGTGTCCATAACACCGCAATGTGACCGGCAGAAATTGCCTAGTGTATGACAAACTACAAGGTGTATATAGAATTGGGCAGAATTGGAATCTCTCTAGAGTGTAGGTCTGTAAGAACGGACAAACTCCTCGGCTTTTCCTTACAGAGTCACACACTTAGTTCAATTTGGCCATGATAACAGCCGTTACACGGTACTGAGAGAGGAGCGTGCACGTACACCGCTGTACGGTGTATGTAATATTGTCAAGCTCCGTGTTTTTGCATACGGACTGACACACGCTGTCTCTCTCTAGTTTTGAATGTAATCAAACAGCAAATATACTAAACTGTTTGAAAAACAGACAAAACTATAAGGTGTAGGTCTGCAAGAACGGACAAACTCCTCGGCTTTTCCTTACAGAGTCACACACTTAGCTTCAATTTGGCCGTGATAACAGCCGTTACACGGTACTGTGTGAGGAGCGTACACCGCTGTACGGTGTGTGAAAAAATTAACTCTCACTACCTCACCAGGACAAAACAGTACTATTTGGATTGCTTTTACACAGCAGTTTGAACACCAGTGTGCACACAGCAATGTAGCTAGCCTTAAAAGGCAGGCTAATCACCACCAGCGCTGCTGCACAAAAGCAAAAATCTTCACCTTTCACTGCACAGTAACTACAGTGAAAAGCGCTAGCAGCAGAAGCAGCTTTTTTTTTTTTCTTTTTGCCTTCCTAACGCTCTCCCTACAGAATCAGCAGCTGCAACAGCTCTCCCTCTTCTGAGATCAGCATGAGTAACATGGCGGTCGGCATCCCCGCCCTTTTATACCCCCTGTGACGCCACACAAAGCAAGCCAATCAATTGCATGCCCTTCTCCAAGATGGTGGTGACGGCTGCCTATGTCATCACGATGCCCACAATGCACAGTGTCTGTTCTTCCTGATTGGAGCTAAAGCATCTTTTGAAACTTGACTTTGGCGCTAAAGTTGCCGACCTCGTGGCCAACCTCACGCTAAGGTCGGGTTTCGTTTCATGAATTTTTTTCGACCCGTTTTGCTCAACTCTAGCGGACAGCTCTATACGGTGTATGTATGGAAAATTTTAAATCTCTGTCTATTTTTTGGTGGAGTCACACACAGCATGTATTTGTCCGTGATGCCAGCCGGTACACGGTAGTGTGTGAGGAGCGTACAGCTCTATACAGTGTATGTATGGAAATTTTTAAATCTCCGTCTATTTTTTTACAGAGTCACACACACGCTGTCTCTGTATAGATTTGACCACAATACAAACAGCAGATATACGATACTGTTTGAGAAGCGGACAGCTCTATACTGTGTATGTATGGAAAACTTAAAATCTGTCTTTTTTTACGGAGTCACACACAGATAGCATGTATATGTCCATGATACAAGCCGGTACACGGTAGTGTGTGAGGAGCGTTCACCTCTATACGATGTGTGAAAAAATGAACACTATAACTGTGCAGAAAATCAGAATAAAAGTTTTTTGCTTTTAGAAAAGCAGTCTGCACAGCAGTGTGCACACAGCAATGCAGCTATCATGTAGCCTTATAAGGCAGCCTAATAACCACCAGCGCTGCTGCACACACAAAAATCCTCCCCTGTCACTGCACACTAACTGTACAGTTGAAATCACTATCAGAAGAAGCACAGTTTTTTTTTCTTTGTTGCCTAAAGCTCTCCCTATTGAGAATCAGCAGCAGCAGCAACCTCTCCCTATGCTAAGATCGGCAGAAATAAAATGGCGGTCAGGGCTTTTATAGCCACAGTGATGCCACACAAAGCAAGCTAATCACACGAATGCCCTTCTCTAAGATGGTGGTGGCCGTTGCCGATGTCATCGCGTTGCCCACAGTGTGCGTCCTTGATAATTGGATGAGAAAAGGCGCTGTAAGCATCATGGGAAACGCGACTTTGGAGCACGGGTCGGCGACCTCATGGCCGACCTCACGCTATGGTCGGGTTTCGATCGGCGAAAACCGACTTTAGTGAAAGTCGGCGACTTTCAATTTGACCGACCCGTTTCACTCAACCCTAGTTATTTTTAATGGTTTCAACACTCCAATTAATTATTTTACTAATTATTGATATGGTTTAATATATTTTATTAAGTAAATCATGTTAAGTAAATTCATTTCTTGTGTGAGCATTTTCTTATTCATTATAATCCATTGGAACCCCTTACAATACAAATTGGTGTCAGAAGTGTCATTGTTTTGAATAAAAATGTTTGCAAAATTGAATAAGTTTGTCAAGAATAGGAAAACAGTTGAGACCAGCAGTGTCAGACCCTTGCCAGAATGGGTGTTATCAGGAAAATGGTCTCCAATGGCACAGAAATGTAATAAGTATATGGAGGGACAGCGCTTATCAAATCCCCAGGATGTAGCTGCCAAATTTGGTCTCTCAAGGTGTGATGCAAAAGAGCAGAAATCAGCAGCAGCCGTTGGATGGGTATGTGTCCTGGCACTTCAAAGTTTGCAGGAGGTGATTGATAACTTGTGTTTAGAGTTGCATACAGCTATAGAGCAAAGGATTCACTTGCAGTCAGCCTTGATAGACCAAATGAAACAGCATGACAATATGCAAAGGAATTTTGGAGCTTATGTAATGAAAAATGTGAGACTAGGTGCAGGAGGAGACAGCAGCCAGTGACAGATATTCATACTGCATTGATTAGGACCATGATTGCACATGAGAAATGGTGAGATTAGCTAGAATGGGATGGCTCTGACAGTGAAATAGATGAGGTAGAAAGGCATGCCAGACCAATTGTATTAAGAAAGACCAAGAAAGAAGTCACACAGCGAAGTGGAGATAGGATGGATGCAGGAAATACAGCTACAGGAGCAGAAGCTTTGATGACCGCGAAAACTAGGGGTTATACAGCCGGAGTACTAACGGAACTGGGTACCAGGTACAGGCAGAAACCAGATAAGTTTGTTCACATGGATTCTCATGTTATGGGATCATGGGGCCGATACTTTAATCTTGACGAGCCGCGAGGCAGTAGGCATTGGGAGTATTTGTGTTGATCCTATGGTCTAAAAATGAGACGTGCCAGGGACACTACAGAGAATTTTTCCCTATTTCATTTGATGAGGGATTCCGTGGCACAAGTGTATGACTCTCATATTGAATTAGTACCACAAAATAGATGGGAGTCTCTTGTAGATGGAGTTCAGAGATTGAGAAAAATCGCATGCATAGGTGGTATAACTCGTAATCTTTTGCCAGATCTGAATGATCATTTTGCTGTCGTTGAGGATTGGAAGGGACCAGATGCTGCAATATTAATAGTAATGATGAAGAATAAGTTCATAGAAGGTGCCCCAGCTGCTTACAAAGCCCCATTGTTCACTATGTTCAGTGCACTTATGGGAAATTCTACTACTGTCTACACAGCATGCAATCTAATCTCCCAGCTATCTGCTCTAGAGAGAGCAAAAGTATCAAAAAATAGTACAGTAGAGAGAGTAGATCAAGGAAGGAGTAAAGAAGATGATATCCAAATTAGAAAGAGCAGGAAGGAGTTGTTTTGTGACCTGATAGCAAGTGGAGTTCCATTCCAGGAGATAAATGGGATCTCTACAAGTGACCAGTTGAGGAGATGGCAAGATCTGAGGAGGAATAGTAAATTGTAAATTTGTAAATCGCCAGGCCCAGGAGGGTGGCGCGACAAATGAGATGGGTTGGAAAGATAGAGGTGGGACACCTGATGGAGGCATGCAAAGCCCCTACTGTAACCACCCCTTACACTCCTCCAATACCATGGCATACTACACCCCCTGCCATGATTCCCTCATGGACTAATTATTGACAGATTTTAGATAAAAGTTGTGGAACATTCCCAGAGAATTGTGCTTAAACAGTTTTGACATTTTTTGATGTCTAATGATTGTTTTTGTTCTAGAGTTTTTAAGAAGAGAAATATTTCCTGTGAGCATACTATTATGTATGCGCTGGCTCATATATGATGAATTAGGTTTGGAAAACACATAAATGTGCATTTCGCACTTGATGGTTTGTAATAGACCTTGAAGTTTTAAAAGGCAAAAGACCACAACAGATGTAAGATTCTGTATGTTGGGAGCCATGTGAGAGAAACATACAAGGAAAAGAGGGAGTGACATTACAGACATTGGACTAGTGTGAGATGACTGATTATATACTGGGGGTTGACTCAAGAATTAGATGACTTATTTGTACTACATGTTGTTTTTTGTCACTGTATGTTCTTTGTGTATTTGTCATGGATATCCTTTGTTAAATTGGTTCACAGCCAAAGTAAAAATCCACGTGATATTTTTATTTTTTATTTGGTATCTTTATTTTTTATGAGCTCTTTCTTTCAATTTTGTTTGTACTGTGTTTAGCATTTTTGATTTTAAAAGGAACTTTTTTTCCCCTTTCCAGTCCACTAAATGTTGGATTGGGGGGTGTAATTAACCTTTTGTTTGTTTGCAGGAGTAAAGGCCCCGTCACACATAGTGACTCACCAGCGATCCCGACAACGATATCAACGTGTCAGGATCGCTGGTGAGTCGCTACATGATCGCTGGTGAGCTGGCAAACAGAAAGCTTCACCAGCGATCAGCACCAGATGTCGCTGTGTACTTTAGTTACCAGCGTGCTGATGCAGGGAGCTGGTAACTGAGGTACACATCGGGTTTCTATGGGACGTGCATCACTTAGAAACCCAATGTGTACCTTAGTTACAAGCTCCCTGCATCAGTGCGCTGGTAACTAAGGTATACATCGGGTTTCTAAGTGACGCACGTCCCTTGGATACCCGATGTGTACCTTAGTTACCAGCTGATCGCTGGTCTCCCGCCTGTCACATGCAGCGATGCGTGGTGGCCAACGGGAGACCAGCGATCAAAGAAATGTCCAGGGCTTTCCAAGAGCTATCAGCGATACCGGCAGGGGGGCCGGTCACTGATCGCTGTCACACACAGCGATCTCGCTGGTGAGATCGCTGTTGTGTCACAAAACTTGTGACTCAGCAGCGATCTCGCTAGCGAGATCGCTATGTGTGACAGGGCCCAAAAGAAGAAACTCTTGGCCATTTAATTAACATGTAAATACAGTGCACAGTAAATAGTTAATTTCTGCAGTACTGAAACAGGAGTCCATCTACTTAAATTTAGATAATATTTTATTTGACTTTTATTTTTGAGTTTTTCACATTTTTATTTTTTTGGGAGCTCCTGGTGCATATTGGGTTTTGAAGAACATATACGTTAAAGGAATGATTTCAGTGAATGTTTGTTTGTTAATGTCGGTTTTGTTCTTGGTATAGATTTGCATCTACATCTGAATACAGTATTAGCATGCAATACAAATGTGTGGTTACCCAAAGTATGTGTCTGTTTATTTAAACAGTTGTGGCCAAAAGTATTGACACCCCTGCAATTCTGTCAGATAATACTCAGTTTCTTCCTGAAAATGATTGCAAACACAAATTCTTTGGTATTATCTTCTTTGAATTTGTCTTAGATGAAAAAAAACAAAAGAGATTGAAGCAAAACATTGATCATTTCACACAAAACTCCAAAAATGGGCCAGACAAAAGTATTGGCACTCTCAGCCTAATACTTGGTTGCACAACCTTTAGCCAAAATAACTGCGACCAACCGCTTCCGGTAACCATTAATGAGTTTCTTACAATGCTCTGCTGGAATTTTAGACCATTCTTCTTTGGCAAACTGCTCCAGGTCCCTGATATTTGAAGGGTGCCTTCTCCAAACTGCCATTTTTAGATCTCTCCACAGGTGTTCTATGGGATTCAGGTCTGGACTCATTGCTGGCCACCTTAGAAGTCTCCAGTGCTTTCTCTCAAAGCATTTTCTAGCGCTTTTTGAAGTGTGTTTTGGGTCATTGTCCTGCTGGAAGACCCATGACCTCTGAGGGAGATCCAGCTTTCTCACACTGGGCCCTACATTATGCTGCAAAATTTGTTGGTAGTCTTCTGACTTCATAATGCCATGCACATGGTCAAGCAGTCCAGTGCCAGAGGCAGCAAAGCAACCCCAAAACATCAGGGAACCTCCACCATGTTTGACTGTAGGGACCGTGTTCTTTTCTTTGAATGCCTCTTTTTTCTCCTGTAAACTCTATGTTGATGCCTTTGCCCATAAAGCTCTACTTTTGTCTCATCTGACCAGAGAACATTCTTCCAAAACGTTTTAGGCTTTTTCAGGTAAGTTTTGGCAAACTCCAGCCTGGCTTTTTTATGTCTCGGGGAAAGAAGTGGGGTCTTCCTGGGTCTCCTACCATACTGTCGCTTTTCATTCAGACGCTGATGGATAGTACGGGTTGACACTGTTGTAACCTGGGACTGAAGGGCAGCTTGAACTTGTTTGGATGTTAGTCGAGGTTCTTTATCCAACATCCGCACAATCTTGCGTTGAAATCGCTTGTCAAATTTTCTTTTCCGTCCACATCTAGGGAGGTTAGCCACAGTGCCATGGGCTTTAAACTTCTTGATGACACTGCGCACGGTAGACACAGGAACATTCAGGTCTTTGGAGATGGACTTGTAGCCTTGAGATTGCTCATGCTTCCTCACAATTTGGTTTCTCAAGTCCTCAGACAGTTCTTTGGTCTTCTTTCTTTTCTCCATGCTCAACGTGGTACACACAAGGACACAGGACAGAGGTTGAGTCAACTTTAATCCATGTCAACTGGCTGCAAGTGTGATTTAGTTATTGCCAACACCTGTTAGGTGCCACAGGTAAGTTACAGGTGCTGTTAATTACACAAATTAGAGAAGCATCACATGATTTTTCGAACAGTGCCAATGCTTTTGTCCACCCTCTTTTTTTGTTTGGTGTGGAATTATATCCAATTTGGCTTTAGGACAGAATTGTCCTAAAGAATTTTTTGTGTTTTTCATTTAAGACAAATTAAATGAAGATAATAATACCAAAGAATTTTTGTTTGCAATCATTTTCAGGAAGAAACTGAGTATTATCTGACAGAATTGCATGGGTGTCAATACTTTTGGTCGCAACTGTATGTAAATGAGAACATTTTCTGCTAACTGAATGAATGAATTGGGTTCTGTTTTCCCTAAAAAATTTGGAAACCTATAATTGTTCTGATTAGTAGTAAAATTATTTTGTGATCTCAATTAACATGATTGTACTGGTAATTATGATCATTATTATTATGCAAATGTGAGTGACATGAATTTGATGTATTTGATATTCTGTCCATACATATGATATATTTTATTTAGTAGTTATTATCTAGAATAGAAATATTTATTTACTACTGTAGAAAATTTCAAAGGTTGTTCTGGGCACCATTAATTTGGACCAACAAACCTACAGTAATTTTGTTTTATTCATTTGATCAAGGGGTGGTAAAGCAAGCCACCCGGACTGATTAATCTTGGACAAGTTAATCTATCTTTGACTGTTGCTTTAGACTGAGTTAGCTCTGCCAAGACTTTGCAACTTTTTCAAGTATGATTTTGAATTTCATTTTCCCACAGTGCAGGCTATGTCTTGTGCATAGACTGAAGATATCTTATTGAGCGCTGAGACTGAGCCCAGATGCTGCTAAACCGTCAGCAGGGTGAATCCTCATAACTGCCAGCTGATGACAAGCGAGGGGAGAACTAACCCAAGAAGCTTTTGACTGAAACCAAATGGCATATAAAGTGAGGCCCTGAAGAGCTGCAGCAATAGAAGATGAAGGGACTCTTATGCTCAGCCATGGACACCTGCACTCCCCTCACCCATTGCTTTGAAGAAACGAGGGGTTAATGTCATGAAGGGCACGGACAGATTGCTCTTTAGAGTTTGTTCTTTTGCTATCCAGGGAAAGTAGTGAAGTCACCCCAAAGTGATGAGGGCATAATACTCCCCGTGCCTCCCTGCAACAGAGACCCATTTAGATTTGTGGTCTAAGAAGATCCAAAGAAAGAAGATTTCTACAAAGACATTTGATATTTAAGCACCTGCTGGTCCAATGTTTTTTTTTTTTTTCCCGTTTTTAAGCCCAGTATATTTTTTTTTTTACCAAAGTGGTTTTCTAGTAGTAGCAAATAAATAAATAAATACATATTGTGGTGTAGTAACCACTATGTCCGCTAGGGGGTGCTGTGTGGAGGTTCCAAGGGAGAGGATGAGTGGCAGAATCCTGAAGGATGGTTGTGTATCTCAAAGGGGGTGGCTTTGCGATGGAGACTTAGTTATGCGTATTGATCAGCAATGGTATTGCTGAGGGGTTATTTCAAGGGAGAAGTCTCTAGGTAACTTGGGAGTTGGGTGGGCCAGTTACCTACAAACCCACCCAGGGGTGTGTCTGAAAACGCCTGTTGTAAAAGGCTATGTGAATGCCTGAAGGACCTGTGATGAGGTCATAGTCACGTGACCCGTGGGACCATATAATGTGGCCAGGATAGGTCACATGTGGTGAATGCTGGGACCTGGTTGGTCCAGAGTGTAAGGTCCCTTGAGGAGGAATGTCTCCTAGCTAACAGCCTGTGTGTGTCTGGGTGTAATGGCTGCCAGAGCCTGAGAGTTCCCTGGAGGGAATGAACGTGTGCGGAATGCTGAAGCCGCATGAGGAACCCTGACTTGGGTGAGACAGTTGTGAGGCTAAGAGAGCCTGTTTGCTGGACATTGAGCAACCTGTGTATGCTGGACATTGCTGACAGAGGGGAACTCTGTAATGAACGCTATGCTGGTAATGCTGATATGAACTGTATGCTGGTTTATGCTGAGCAATAAACCACATGGACTGTGATGATATATGGAAATCCTGGTGCCGGATGTGTTTTTGTTCGCTGCAAGTGAGAATCCCCTAAGTAAATGACAGCGCTACCTCACAATATATATAATATATTTATATATGAACAATGTAATGAATGATAAATAGTATAGTTTAGTGGCAGATTAATTAATTAAAGTGATTGAAAACCAGGGGTGGAATGTATAGTACGAGTTATTTTTTATGGTTTCAACACTCCAATTAATTATTTTACCAATTATTGATATGGTTTAATATATAATATATATTATCCTTACTTTCAGGGAGGTAAGCACAAGGTCATTGAAACTTACTTAAAACAAAGGAATGTAAATGACCGGTCATTTGTTTATCTATCAACAAAGGACCTTTGATATTCAAGGATTATCCTAATTAGAGGCAATTTTGGTGTCCAGTACACATACCTTGTTGACATCAAAGAAGTTTATACACATAAAAGAGCACACAGATGTACAGGAGGGACTCACACAGAGAGCAGAGGGGAGATGTGACAGACAGAGGCGATACTGAGAAGAGAGAGAGATGGACACAGATTGAAGGATTTTCTACCTTAATAATGTAATGTACCGTATGTAATGCTTGTTTTATTTATTGTTTATACTGTTTATTATTTAATCTTATCATTTATTAAAGGGAACATGTCACCCCCCAGGGCGTTTTTCAGTTAAAGAGCCACCTTCAGCAGCACTGAGGCTGCATTCTGTGAAGGTGGCTCTTCTTTTTCTGACCCCTGTGCGTCGTTGCATCCTCCTGTTTTGAATGCCGGCGCCTGCGCTGTAACAAGAGTTCTCGGGCATGCGCAGTGCGTGCTTGCCTGAGAACCGACATCAGGCTATTGTGCCTGCATGTTGCGGAGGCCCCAGCCCCGCAGTGTGAATACATCATAACACACTGCAGGGAGGGATGTCGGTTCTCGGGCAGCGCGCACTGCGCATGCCCAAGAACTCTTCTCACAGTGCAGGTGCCGGCATTTAAAACAGGAGGATTCAGCGATGCTTCATGATAGATGGATGGTGGGCGGCGCCGAGACACCGGACAGGCATGATGGACGGATGGTAGGCGGCAGATACAGGGGGACACACCATACCTATGGGACACATTACAGGTATGAGGAGCTATTTATAAAAGTCGATATTTCAGCGTTACTAGGGGTCAGAAAAAGAAGAGCCACCTTCACAGAATGCAGCCTTAAGGCAATGTCACACTAGTCGAGATCGCTAGAGATATCGCTTAAGCAACACCGATATTATGACGCAGCAGCGACATCGTCAACGATGTCGCTGTGTGTGACATTTAGCGGCGATGTGGCCCCTGCTGCGATGTCGCTGATCGTGCACGAACTTTCTGGACCGTATTTTGGTCGTTGGCGTCCCGCTGGTGAGCCGGAATCGCTGAGTTTGACAACAACTAGCGACCTCGTTGGCGACTCATATGTCAGCGGCACAGGCGGGATTACGTATTCTTTAGTTACGCCCCTCAACTCCGATTCGCGGCCACAACATCACCTCAGCAATAAATGGGAACGTAAAACTGCACCACCATCCATTGTTCCTGAGTGCTTTGTGGATAAAACTTCAACGTTCTGGTGCAAGTCCTTTGTGCGTTGTTGCGAAGATTACTATCGTGTGTGGGTGGTTTAGCGATCCTGTCAGTCGCTACAGTGCTTTATCTTTCTCATTTTTGGATTTTTGGATTTCCCTAGCAAGGTACATATTGTTTCTGTTGTTTTGTAATGCGTTCCAGTTGTTTTAGCAACACAGTTTGTATTTTTGGCTGTTTACCTCCAATAAATATATAGATGTGTTGTGGGGATTTTTTTTTTTTTTTGCCTGCAAAAAAACTAACACTGCAATTGTAAGATCTTTGATGTTTTTTGAGTACATTTTTAGTTAAATTTACATCCCCCCTGCCATTTTCGTTTTTTGTACGCTCGCTGTTTTTCCAATATTAACAAATGCGATGTAAAGAACTTTATTAATTTACTTTTCTCTTCTTTACTGGGCAGGTTGCACATAATGTACATGACCACAGCGGAGCGTGTGATTGTGGCAGCAGCTTTACTGATGGAGGGAGATAGACAAGAAGAGGCGCGAGTGGAACAGAGGGGCTCCAAACGAAAGCATCACATGTGGACCAAAGAATGGCTGGAGCAGAAGTCCAAATTCACACACATGCATCTAGTGAGGGAGTTGCAGGAGAAGATTCCGCAGGATTTCCGAAATTATCTACGGATGTCAGAGGATTCATTCAAACTCCTACTGGAATGTGTGAGGCCTCTCATTGAACGGCAGGATACCAAGATGCGTGCAGCTGTTTCAGCAGAGGAACGTTTGGCAGTCACGCTGAGGTTTCTGGCAACCGGACGTTCAATGACAGACTTGCAATTTTCTGCTGCTGTTTCCCGATCACTCCTCAGCGTTTTAATTCCAGAGACATGCAACGCCATCGTTCGCAGTTTGTGCAGCTACATGCCTTTTCCAAAAAACGTGGCGGAATTGCAAAAAATAGCCACAGATTTTGAACGTATTTGGCAGTTCCCAAACTGTGGTGGTGCCTTGGATGGCAAACATGTGCGGATCACGCAATCAGCTGATAGGGAATTCTATATGTCCTTCTAGTATTAATGTATTTTTGGGGTCCCTTCATACACTCTTAGGGTCTCACACTCCATACTTGTATAATATTAGCTGACAGAGAAGAAATCAACTCTCACCTAATCCTGTTATTCTCGCATCTCACCTCTATAACACTTATGATTCATGTAACTGAAGGATATATCACGAGTTCCACGTAGGCCTAATGAGTACATAGTCTTAGAAATAGATGAATCACTATAAAGGGGCTATGAACCCTTAGTAAGACAGGTTAATGAAGGTAATATTAGGGTATTGTATAACCAACACCTGTTTTCACCTTTTTCTGGAAATTCCCGAATGTATCTAAAAATTAACAGCCGAGTACAATCTGATTGGTTATAGAATATGAATATGATTGGTTAAAACCATTTATGCTTACTGTTGAATAATCAATTGTCCAATGAAATACGATGATGTAATGTAACCACCTACTCAAATGAGTATATAAGCTACCTAATTAAATTAGCATTGTGTGACATCCTGCAGATACATAACCTGTCTCTGTGTGTGTTTGTCCATCACTACTCGAGTAGGCCTCAAACCAATAATCTGGCAACCCTCCAGCATATCGATCTCCCATTGAGAGATAAAGATCAAATCTCAGACTCTTCACAGCCAACAGCGGATCCTACTTCTATAACTACAAGGGCTACTTCAGCGTGATCCTCATGGCCCTTGTTAATGCCAATTATGACTTTATAAACGTAGACGTTGGCATGAACGGGAGGGTTTCGGACGGAGGCGTTTTGGAGCACACTATTTTTGGGGAACGCTTGAATAACAATGAATTGCATTTGCCAACCAACATGGACACCACCGCCAACCTTAACTTTGTATTTGTGGGCGATGAAGCCTTTCCCCTTCATGCGCATCTTGTGAAGCCGTACCCACAAAAGACTTTGACAGAGGAAAGGCGTATTTTTAATTACAGACTGTCAAGGGCACGATGCGTTGTCGAGAATGCCTTCGGCATTATGGCGAACCGCTTCAGGGTTTTCCACACTCCAATCAACATGAAGCTGGAATCTATAGACTCTGTGGTGTTGGCCTGTTGCGTGCTGCACAATTTTCTTCGGCAGCGTGATGCTGTAGCTTATAGTCTGCCAGGCTTCATGGACTCGGACAGCAATGGTGACTTGGTGCTTGGAGAATGGCGTGACAATGATCCCGCTAGTGCAGGCCTGCAACCTGTGAATCATGGCAAGACCAAGGACGATGCGAAGGCCTGCCGAGACAATTACTGCCAATACTTCAACGGGCCCGCTGCTGTGACTTGGCAGCATCAGATATAGTCGTAATTGAAGAAATTTTTTGTTTTATCTTTATTTATAAATGTTGTTAATAAAAAAATAAAATTAGTTTAAAAATGCCATCGTGTTATTTCTATTAATTTTACAATATGAGAGAAGGGCATGGTGTGAGGGCTAATGATGGGTGTGAGAGGGGAGTAATGTGGATAAGGAAAAATGAGGGGTGTGATAGGGAAGGGGTTGGAATGGGGTGAAGGCAAAGTAATTGGTGTGATGGGGAGAGCGGAGTAATGGGGATAAGGAAAAATGAGGGGTGTGATGGGGAGGGGGGAGTAATGGGAAGAAGGCATAGTAGGTGGTGTGATGAGGTAAGGGGTGTATTTTGGATACATCCAATTTATCAGAACAATGTGTTGCTATAGAAAACATGTAATACCAAGACATGCAAGTTATGTTGCGTCGCCAAAGAGACCGCTGTATAACTATGACGCATCTGCGTCCCCGAGCGCCATGAGGTGGCTCTTTAACTGAAAAACGCCCTCGGGGGTGACAGGTTCCCCTTAAGTAAATCAATTTAAGTAAATTAAATTCTTGTGTGAGCATTTTCTTATTCATTGCAATCCATTGGAACCCCTTACAATACAGATATACCAGTAGTAGTGCAATTATACACAGATAACAAACCTACAGAATACTGGTTGTTCCGCCAGTCCAGTGTATGTGACCAGATTGGAAAGGCTGATTTTACTTAGTTACTGTTTTAGGAAAATTAAGTATATACTTTGCATACTAAACTTTGGATTACTCAATAGCTTCTGCTAAGAGTGAGTTATACATTAACATCACTTTATGACTGGTGCTAAACCAAAAAAAACACTGTGAAGGTCAAAGTAAAAAAAACTTTTATTCAAAGAAATTGATTATGTTCATAAAATAAAAACACATGGATTTTGTTATATATTCATTACATCTGAGAACGACTTTGAAAGTATCTTTGACTTTTCTTTGGCCAATCTCAAAATACTTCAATATTTTATTGAAAATAAATGTCCCCTTAGTGCTGTAATTTGTCGAAAACTTTAGCATTATGTGTTCTCTTTACTTGCAGCACATCCATATGTTGTCTGTGTAACTCCGGACAGACCAGTCCTCTTGAAAGACACTCTTTGTAACAGCTCTCCTCTCTGAGGATCCTAACCAACAACTTTTTCTCCTTACTCAAATTTATCAGGAAAGATATGTATCTTTGTACCATGTTAGCCAGTAGATAGAAAATATTTAGACTTGAGAGTCCTCAGTGGTTGATACGGTTTTGTATTAGTCTAGCCTGATGAAGAGACCTGAGTAGTCTCGAAAGCTTGCAATATGTTACCATCTTTTCACTTAGCCATTAAAAGTTATCAACCACTGAGGACTCGCAATTCTAAATATTTTCAAATCTATCATGCATTATGACCAGTTTAATCACATCACCTAACCACAATATGTCCTATGGCTACTGATAGTGATGTTATATCACTTGCATGCATTAAAGTCAGTTGCTGTAACAGTGATGATGAGTAAACATGCTCTGATGACGTGTTATTTGAGCATGCTCGAGTGTTATCCGAGTATCTTGGGCTTGCACAGATATTTTTGAATCCCTGCCGCTGCATATTTTGCAGCAGTAGACAGCCAAAACACATGCGGGGATTGCCTGTTTGTTAGACAATCCCTGCATGTGTTGTAGCTGTCTACCACCGCAAAACATGATGCCGCGAGACTCAAAAATATTATCCGAGCACATGCAAAATACTGAAATAAAACTTGAGCATGCTAGGATAACACGTTATCAAAGCATTTTCCCTTATCACTATGAATTAGGTAGATAAAATGTAAATGTTTCTCATATTATGGAGCCGAGTGTTTTCACTCAGGACTGAGGTACTGGTACTTGTTTCCCCCCTTCCTTTCCATAATACCTCAACTGCTTATTTTCTAAGAATGCAGCTCCCCAGTAAAGGTTAGTAGGTTCTTGGAAAGTGGAATGAGATCATCTAAACAGAGTCTTTTGTCTCTTTGGGCACCACAGCTCCAATCTCTAAGGCTGGTTTCAGATTAGCGGATGTGTGCTCAGCATATGATCCGCATAGATCTGCATGCATCATGCGTACATATCTTTAACATGTTGTACGCAGGGACATGAGTTTTCATGCATTCGCATGCGGATTCGTACGCATGCATCGTTTTGCAGTGTGCGGCTGTGTGCTGTGAATGCAGCATGTTGCATTTTTTGAGGTGTCAGTTATGCGCAGCCATGCGCATGCATGCATCAAAAAAACCGCATTACTGACTATGGGACCGCATTGGTACGCAAAGATGCATACTTCAGACTGAACATGTCCAGGAACTGGTTTCAGCCACTCCTACACTGTGTGCAGAATTATTAGGCAAATGAGTATTTTGTTCACATCATCCTTTTTGTACATGTTGTACTACTCCAAGCTGCATAGGGTTGAAAGCCAACTGCCAATTATGTAAATCAGGTGATTTGCATCTCTGTAATGAGGAGGAGTGTGGTCTAATGACATCAACACGCTATATAAGGTGTGCTTAATTATTAGGCAACGTCCTTTCCTTTGGCAAAATGGGTCAGAAGAAAGATTTAACGGACTCTGAAAAGTCAAAAATTGTGAGATGTCTTGCAGAGGGATGCAGCAGTCTTGAAACTGCCAAGCTTTTGAAGTGTGATCACCGAACAATCAAGCGTTTCATGGCAAATAGCCAACAGGGTCGCAAGAAGCGTGTTGATAAAAAAGACGCAAAATAACTGCCCATGAATTGAGGAAAATCAAGCATGAAGCTGCCAAAATGCCATTTGCCACCAGTTTTGCCATATGTCAGAGCTGCAACGTTACTGGAGTATCAAAAAGAACAAGGCGTGCCATACTCAGGGATATGGCCAAGGTAAGGAAGGCTGAAAAATGACCACCTTTGAACAAGAAACATAAGATGAAATGTCAAGACTGGGCCAAGAAATATCTTAAGACTGATTTTTCAAAGGTTTTATAGACTGATGAAATGAGAGTGACTCTTGATGGCCAGATGGATGGGCCCGAGGCTGGATCAGTAAAGGGAAGAGAGCTCCACTCCAACTCAGACACCAGCAAGGTGGTGGTGGGGTACTGGTATGGGCTGGTATCATCAAAGATTAACTTGTGGGACCTTTTCGGGTTGATGATGTAGTGAAGCTCATCTCCCAGACCTACTGCCAGTTTCTGGAAGACACCTTCTTCAAGTAGTGGTACAGGAAGAAGTCAGTATCGTTCAAGAAAAACATGATGTTCATGCAGGACAATGCTCCATCACCTGCATCCAATTACTCCACAGCAGCGTGGCAGGCCAGTAAAGATCTAAAAGCAGAAAAAATAATGACATGGCCCCCTTGTTCACATGATCTGAACCCCATAGAGAACCTGTGGTCCCTCATAAAATGTGAGATCTACAAGGAGGGAAAACAGTACACCTCTTGGAACAGTGTCTGGGAGGCTGTGGTGGCTGCTGCATGCAATGTTGATCGTAAACAGATCAATCAACTGACAGAATCTATGGATGGAAGGCTTTTGAGTGTCATCGCAAAGAAAGGTAGCTATATTGGTCACTGATTTTTTTTTTTTTTTTGAATGTCAGAAATGTTTATTTCTAAATTTTGTGGTGTTATATTGGTTTACCTGGTGAAAATAAACAAGTGAGGTGGGTATTATGTGGTTTTTATAAAGTTGCCTAATAATTCTGCACAGTAATAGTTACCTGAAAAAACAGATATGCTCCTAAGATAGCCAAATCTAAAAAAAACACTCCAACTTCCAAAAATATTAAGCTTTGATATATATGAGTCTTTTGGGTTGATTGAGAACATAGTTGTTCAATAATAAAAAAGAATCCTCTCAAATACAATTTGTCTAATAATTCTGCACGCAGTGTAAGGCCATGTGCACACATTGCGGATTCTGCTGTGGATCCACAGCATTTTTGGCCCTACAGTAGCACTATAGTCAATGGAAAATGAAAAAACGCAGTGCACACGCTGTGGATTTTTCCGCTCGGATTTGCTGCGGTTTTAAATCCGCAGCATGTTAATTCTTTGTGCGGAATCCGCAGCAGTTTTACACCTACTCCATTGTCCAGGTGTCAAACTGCAGGGGAAAACCGCAGGCTAATCCGCAGGTAAAATGCAGGTCTTTTGACCTGTGGATTTACCTGCGGATTTTTCCAAATCCGCACTGAAAATTCAGCAGCACAATCCGCAACGTGTGCACATGGCCTAAAACAAAGGAGTATAAAAGGGTCACATGTGGTGAATGCTGGGACCCGATTGGTCCAGTGTGGAAGGTCCCGCTGAGATGGAGTTTCCTGGCTAACAGCCTGTGGAGGGGCTGTGGTGAATGGCTGCATGTGTCTGAGAGTTCCCAGGGGAGGGAATGAACGTCTGCAGTAAGCTGAAGCAGCCATGAGGAAACCCGGACGTGGGTGATATAAGTGAAGCTAAGAGAGCCTGTATGCTGGACATTGTACAACCTGTGTGAACACAGGGTTTACAGAGTGAAACTCTGCCATGGACGCTCTGCTGTTTATATGAAGTTTTGTTGCTGCTGTGGGTTTATGATGTTGAATAAACCGCATGGACTATGCTTGCTTTATGGAAAATCTGTGCTGGATCTGATTTTGTGGCTGCTGAGCGAGTATCCCCTACCCGAATAACAGTGCTACCTCACAATTGGTGGAGAAAGGTATGGGCATTATTGTAGCCTTGTTGCTGGGAGCAACAGAAGAGGACTGCAAAGTCGGTTGCTAAGGGCAACGCTGAGCCAGGAAGGCTGATGGTTGGGGAAGCCACTGCCCGGCTGTGGTTCTGGAACCGTGGGGCGGCCTAGTGAGTAAGGCGTGGTCCGGATCGGTGAGCCCAGTGCGGCCATTTCCCCAGGAGAAAGAGACTGATAGGACACCTCTGCGGTAGGGGGGGTCCGAGAACCTGCGCGGTCAGCAGGTGACGGTCGTGAAAACCGTGTTGTACTGACTGGGGTCAGTGAGAAAGAGACTGGTGATTGCTATAGGGTGCCTCTGTGGAGAAGAGGTATCCGAGGACCTGTGGGGCTGACACAGGCAACAGAGAGGTGTTTGTGTTGTACTGACCTGGGTCAGTGAGAGAGACTGTGTACCTGGAGGGCTCAGTGAGCAAGGTCCTGGAGGGTCAGTGTTGGGAGATTCTAGGAGAAGAATCGGATCCCTGGAGCACGTGGTATGACCTTGGACCTGGTGAGGCATGAGTGTTGGGCAGTCTCAGGAGGAGATGGATGTCCTGAATAGCACCCGCTAAGCCCCTGGACCTGGTGAGGCCGGTGTGTTGGGAAACCCTGGGAGGAGGGCCGCTCCCTGAATAGCACTCAGTGCGCCCTGTGTGTCGGACGGTCTCAGGCGGAGACAGAACGTCCTGAATAGCACACAGACAGGACACTTGAGTTTTGTGTGGTGTGTTGGTGTGGCCGGTGTGTTGGGAAACCCTGGGAGGAGGGTCGCTCCCTGAATAGCACCTGGTGCGCCCTGTGTGTTGGACGGTCTCAGGAGAGGAGACGGAACGTCCTGAATAGCACGCAGTAAGGACACGTGAGTTTTTCGTGTGGTGTTTTTTCTTCTTTTCTCAACTCAGCCTGCGGTGGCTCAGTGGGATTCAAGAAGGTGAGAAGCGGCTTCCTGTAACTCGGCGGGGTTACGAAGGGGACAATCGGCTTCCGGTAACTCGGCGGGTTACGAAGGGGACAAGCGGCTTCCTGTAACTCGGTGGGGTTACGAAGAGGACACCAGCAGTCAGTGGTGTCGGTGAGCGGTGACAGCAGGAGCTGTGGTGGTGCCAACAAAGACTTGTGTGGTATCGTAAAAGAGACAAACTGTGTTGTGTGAACTGTGGTCTGAGAAGACCAGTATAACGGACATGGGGAAATCTCGAAAGAGGGCGGTGGCCCAAATCGGGGTGGTAGCCCAAAAGGGAGTGGAGTCCCAGAAGGGGGCGGTGACCCAAATTGGTGTGGTAACCCAAAAAGGGGTGGAGTCCCGGGAGGGGGCGGTGACCCAAATTGGGGTGGTCCAGAAAGGGGCTGGTGTGTCAAAAGAGGAACAGCAATGTTCGTGTATGTTGTTTTCTGAATGTGGAATATTCTTTCCGGATAATGATGGGCTACAGGTGTGTAGCGTAATGCTGCACCGAGAAGGAGTCTCAGGTCGGCTGGACTCAAAGTGTCAGGTGACTCTGACAGGATCTCCTCTCAGTTTCTGTCTGACCGAGAGAATGGTCCAGGTTCGCTGTAAACATGGGGTCACGGTGAACTATGCGGTAGACAGAGTGATGTTTGAGGGGCCCATAGGTGGTGAGTGCCAAGGGGGCGGGATACCACGGGACTTAGTCTATGCCTTGGAGAGGGGCTGGGACTTTGTCGTGTTTGATGACATATGGCAGGAGGTTGGAGACGTTTCTACTGTTGGGCTAACAAATATTGAGACGGTGACTGCTCCTGACGTGGACAGCTCAGAGGTAGAACTGACCGGAAGAAGAAGTACATCTGCCCAACTTACGGACCTGACGTCTCGTGATATGATGGATGGTGGGCTGGGAGATGAGACGACTGGGGGAAAAACACGATTAGTGGATAACTGGAAGGATTACTCGACAGGCCGGGGTGACTCAGACTCTGGGGGTGAACACAGGGTTTACAGAGTGAAACTCTGCCATGGACGCTCTGCTGTTTATATGAAGTTTTGTTGCTGCTGTGGGTTTATGATGTTGAATAAACCGCATGGACTATGCTTGCTTTATGGAAAATCTGTGCCGGATCTGATTTTGTGGCTGCTGAGCGAGTATCCCCTACCTGAATAACAGCGCTACCTCACACAAGCCACATGCCAGAAAGGAATTTCGTAAGTACTGCAATGTGGTCTGACGCGACAGTGAACCTGTTAATATAGGTGCATTATTTAATAATTAATTTCTTCCTTTTTTTCCCTCTTCACAATGAAGAGAATAAAAGTCTGTTGGCATTTGATGAAGGATCGCTTCAATAAGGACATGAGAGAGGAGAGTCGGGTTCGAAGTGGTTCTGCTTCAACATTTCGAAAATATAAGTACCATCGTCAGCTTTTGTTTCTGAGGCCTGCAGTTGCTCAGCAAATGTGAGTATCTTTTGTGTTGTCTTACCATTACTTAAACTTTTTATTTTTTTACAAATGTTTTTCATTTATTTTCCACACAGAACCTGGAGCAGCACCACACAACCTGGATCGCCCTCTGTTGGAGCGGCCCTTCATCGACCAGCCATCAAACAGGCTCAATCCTAATCATCCACCAGCTATAGAGCAACCAGGCAGGGTTTGTAAGGGGGTGAGATGTAATGTCATTCTTGCTTCCCTTCCTCTAATTGCGTTTGATTTGTTAATGTTTACATATTGCTAATATTGATAATGTACAGTATATGTTGAATGATTGCAGTACTGCTACATATGAAAATGTATTAACGCTCACTTTACTGGTACTGTCACATTTGTTATATGTGTTACCATGCTCTTAAGACTACTTTTCTTAATGCTATATATTGTAAAGTAATGTACATTGATATTTGTGTACAGTTTAGGGTAAGTCAGTGCATCATTTTTGGGGGACATTAGAGGAGGACACTTTAGCAGATAGTTCTTATACATAGGGTAAGTGTAGTTCTGTTATGAGCCATTAGATGGGGGCATACTAGTGGGCCTTATAGGTATACCTGATAGGATGTTTATAGAGGGTTAATTGTAGGAGGGGCTGCCGGGTAGTAAGAGAGAAGTTTTTAGGAAGATAAGTCAGACTGGGCCAGGGTGCCCTAGTGTCCTCATGGGCTATTGGTCCGGCCAGCTTGGCAGCCATGAAATGGTAAAACGCTGCAGCCCACGTTACCCATGGCCACTGTGTGTCATACCAGTGGGCCAGAACAGGAAATGAAAGATGTGGCCACTTATCGTCTGGGCAGATGCTTTTAAGGCAGGAGTCAGTTGGACTGAGGAGATGAAGGAAGTTGGAGCTTTGACGGGATTGGTACAGACGGGCCGCATGCTTTACCAGAGGCAAAAAAACCTGGTGACTGATGATTTTGAGTCTGGGGCTAAACAGGCAGAAGGAATTGTCATTATGGCGAGGTCAGGCCAGGAAGGAACTGGGGAGCAGTCTAGGACGGTTCGGTCTAGGCGTGTACTGCACAGAAGCAACAGCCAGAAAGGGAAAGATGAGGAAACCAGTAAATGTCACGATGTACCAACTGTGGATGTAACATGTGAAGTATTCAGTAAAGAAAATGTTAAAGTTAACTTGGACTGTGTCTCCATTGCTGTGGGTCACCTGGAAGCGGGACCGTTGTCGTCTGGGAAGTGCCCAGAGGAAGTTGAATTTGGAGATGCAGGTACAATGAAGAGAAGAGTACAGTTTTCTGTAGGGGAAGGACTGGACATAGATGTTGCAGTAATTCAGGTGACAAGTCACAACTACAGTCCTGTCCTTCCCTTACACTTGGCGTAGTCGGCAGGATGCGACTACCTCGCAATGCAGAGAACCCGCAGAAAGAAATGATGATGAAGATGTGTGTGAGACTTCAGTGCCTCTGGAAGATGACCAGGTGAAAGAGCAAGCAGTTGTTGTAACTGAAGAAGATATTGTGCAAGAAACACTGGATTTGCCTACTACCAACTTTTGACAACACTGGACTTGACTACTGAATTGAACCTGACTGGAACACCTCTACTGTGACCAAGATGGCATCGGTGAGAATGGCAAGAGATGGTGAAGAAGCAAACAACAACGAAAACCACGTTCTTCATGGGTGTTGCCGCCACCTCTTGGCAGCAAAACCTGCCTGTGAGTATGCCCCAGTCTACCCCTGGTGAGTGCAGATGAAGAGGAGAAAGTTTCGCCCCCTGTCACTGACCAACAACGGAGGGGAAGAGCAGGTGGAGGCGGTCTCACATGAAAGTGGGAGGAAACTGAAGGAGCAAGTTGTGCTTGGCCGCATCCCTTGGGATTGGCTGAAGAAGGCTAACGTGATGGAGAAGCGGGAGTCCGACAGCCATTGGGGAGCTGAGCTCTCACCGGTGGAGTCAGAGTTTTTAAAACTCTGGAGCCGTTATGGGAGAGAATGGAGTCTCCCTCTCAGTCCAAATGCTACTGTGCTGCGCCTCTTGGACTTGTGGTGTGCGACTGCTGGTGCGGAGGAGGAACACAGCCATGGGACCGGGGTGTGCAAGATGTTCTACAGGGAGGTGGTGAGTACACCCTGGCTCCAAATCTGCCAGGTTTGGCCCACCCTTCTCCCATTTACCTCTGAAAGTAGTCCCCGAGATGTGCCGCTCGGTAAATGGGCGCAGGGGACCGCGACTGAGACCAACACCAGAGTACTCGTGGACGTTTCCGGTACCATTCAGGCAGAAGAACACCTGCACCCGTCTATGTCTCAGCTTTGTGGTGCTGCCGCTGCCCTGCCCAGACGGATCCTGAAGTCCGCAGTTGCGGAATCATCTTCGGCCTGTACCAGGGCGTGGAAATCGGAAAAACACAAAGGCAACATGGACCTCTTCCGAGAGTCACTGCAGGCCCAAACATCAGCCAGCTCCCGGGAGCCTGATGGAGCTACGATGGCGCCATCTACATCTTCTGTGGCTGCAGAGATGGAATTTGAAAGAACGACACACGGTGCGAGCCATTGAAATTTGATTAATAATAATGTGTTATGCTTGCTGCATCCTAGTTGGAGCTGCTGGGACTGTTCCACATCCCTGTGGGCACTGTAGCCTCTCCAAAAGAAATTCCCCTCGCTCACGGTAAGCGAGAGTAGTTCGGCCTCTGGCGACGATGAAGATGAAGCGTTGTCCGCATCAGTTATGGTTTTTGGTATGTGATTTCAGCCTAGAGGACTGCGAGCGAGGCAGAATATATGGAGATTATGGACTCTTTTATTTTTGTTGCACCTGTTGCACCCATTCTGCTGGAAAAAAGGAGAGACTGTCTTCCTAACAGAAGACCCCTAGAAAGACTGTACTCCCCTCAAGGGAAGGGGGAGCACCTCTCTTAGGACTGCTTCCTCCCTCGTGGAAGGTATAAATAAGGTCTCTAAATCCTGGAGGACAGGGAACCAGGAATGTTACCTGTGCGTCATGAACTGTGGTGCATACCAGATGTGGCATACATTAAGCCAAGTGACTTGCAGCTTTTTTACAGTTGAAAAGTTTTAAAATTGCTTTTTTATCATCCCTTGGTCGAGGATGACCAAGTTCAAGGAAAGGAAGAATGTAAGAGGGTGAGATATAATGTCCTTCTTGCTTCCCTTCCTCTAATTGCCTTTGATGTGTTAATGTTTACATATTGCTAATATTGATAACGTATATGTTGAATGCTTGCGGTACTGCTACATATGAAGATGTATTACCGCTCACTTTACTGGTACTGCCACATTTGTGATATGTGTTACCATGCTCTTGAGACTGCGTTTCTTAATCCTATACTGTATATATTGTAAAGTAATGCACATTGATATTTGGGTACAGTTTAGGGTAAGTCAGTGCATCCTTTCTGGGGGGACATTAGAGGAGAGCACTTTAGTAGATAGTACTTATACATAGGGTAAGTTTAGTTCTGTTGTAGGCCACTAGATGGAGGCATACTAGTGGGCCTTATTGGTACAGCTGATAGGATGTTTATAGAGGGTTAAATGTAGGAGGGGCTGCCGGGTAGTAAGAGAGAAGTTTTTAGGAAGTTAAGTCAGACGGGGCCAGGGTGCCCTAGTGTCCACATGGGCTATAGATCTGGACAGCTTGGCAGCCATGCAACGGTAAAGCTCTGCAGCCCACGTTACCCACTGCCACTGTGTGTCATAGCAGTGGGTCAGAACAGGAAAGGAATTATCATGGCGAGGTCAGGCCAGGAAGGAACTGGGGAGCAGTCTAGGATGGTTCGGTCCAGAAAGGGAAAGATGAGTAATGTAAATGTCACAAATGTACCGACTGAGAATATAACATGTGAAGTATTCATTAAACAAAATGTTAAAGTTAACTTGGACAGTGTATCCATTGCTGGGGTCGCCTGGAAGGGAGACCGTTGTCATCTGGGAAGTGCCCAGAGGAAGCTGAATTTGGAAATGCAGGTACGTTGAAGAGAAGAGTACAGTTTTCTGTAGGGGAAGGACTGGACATAGATGCTGCAGTAATTCAGGTCATGACTACAGTCCATTCCTTCCCTTACAGCTTCACAGGCTGGAGAACAGGCAGCCGATCCATCTGGTTTTCCCCTCTCCCATCCCTCTGTCACTACTTTACTAGGGTCTGCTCCCCAGTGGCAGAGGGCCTGGAAGAGGTCAGTTATGCCTGAGTTTGTTCATTTAAGCTCGATCTTCCAGGATGGAATTAAGGTGGTTGTAGAAAAACTGCATAGTGGGTTCACTCAGGTGAACACACTTTTCCAGGAAGTCCACAGACGTCTTGACCTCCTGGAAGCTGACCTTAATAGACATTATTTTTCCGCCATAGAACGGGGCATGTTGGAAAACCTTAGTCCTGAACTCCAGCTGTATGTGATGAAGGCCTGTCAGGATGCTTACACCAAGGCCATGCAGAGGTCCCGATAGCAGCAGCAGGCACAAAGTTTTTTCCATTCAGGTCAACAAGCTCCAACACAGCATCAGTGGCAGAATCTGCTGAACTTGGATACCAGTCAAGGTGTTAGTATTAAAGTCAGCAAACAGTACAGGTACATAACATTACAGGTACAGTTTACTTAGCGGCTTAAACCATTTTGTCTTGCCATGCCACATGTCCAATAGCCAAAACAAAGTAGGCAGCAAATTTATCCCTCATTTGAGCAACTTGCACTGTACTCCTCAGAGGGTGATCTTGGTAATCCTGCATGTGGTATTAACATGTTCCTCAAGTTCTAAATTTGGTCACTCTTCTTCAAGGATGTAATTGTGCATAACAACACATGCTTTCACAACCTCATCAATTGTCTCAATTTTAAGATTGATAGCTGTACCTAAAATGCGCCATTTAGATACCAGTAATCTAAAGGCACACGCCACAGTTCTTCGTGCCCTTGTCAGTCAGTAGTTGTAAATCTTTTTGGTGTGATTCAAGTCCAGACTTGAGTACAGTTTTATGAGGTTGGCACACATTTGATGCCTCATCCCCAACCACAACAAATGGCATTGGCGGTCCTTCAGTGTTCAGAAGAGGTCGTGGCTGTGGAAAATTGAAATCATTACCATACAAACGTTGGCCCATGACTGAGTTTTTGAAAGTCTGGGAGTCATTTCCTCTCCAAAAGAGCAAACGTCCATGGCGACAAATGGACAGTCAGAGTTTGCAATCACCATGAGAACCATGGAGAAGTATTTTATGAAATTGAAATACTCGGATTCGCTTCCAGCTTGTTTCATAATCTGAATGTGTTTGCCATCCACAGCCCCCAAACAGTTTGGAAAATTGCAAATGTCCAGAAATTTTGCTGCATTTTCCAGCCAGAGTTCAGTTCTGGGTTGGGGGAGAAATTCTTCATGCAGAACGCCAGATAAAGCATGGCAGGTGTCTCCAACAATCCCAGAAAGGGTGGACACTCCAATGCAGAATTGAAAATGGAGAGATGATAAGGTCTCTCCGGTAGCTAGGAATCTGCAGAACAGAAAATGTGAAAAAAAAACATTACATGGCTTTTAGAACAATAATATTAATGACAGGTGTTTCTTTTTCAACATTACATACTTTAGGGTCACCAACAGATGTTCCTCAGCAGGAATTGCTTGACGTAGTTGTGTGTCCTGCCTGGTGATGGATCCTCGTACACGTTGCAGCAAGTCATCGAAGCTCTGTTCCGACATTCTCGTGTACTCGAAAAACTTTTCCGGGTTTTGACGCAGCGCAGTGTACAATGAGTGGTAGGCTCCACGGCTCTCTCGGACATCAGCGATGGGGCGTTGCCAATAGCGGCGATGACATCTTCTCTGTCTTTATCTTCTTTATTCTTCACAAACCACAGCAAAGGCAACAGCTAATTTCAAATGAAAATCAAGATTAATAAAGAAGCTCTCCACGCTAAAATTCATCTTACAGCTGGATACAGCAGCAAAAGACGAGGATTTCATCTGTGCAGTGTGTCTATATTGAGAAATCCCATGAGACACGCCCATTGGGTGTCTGTTGTCAAGGAAATACTACTAGAAACGCATTGGAAATATCAAACGCATGCACAGAAACAACGCAAACGCATACAAACGCATGCACACAGAAACGCTAAAGTGATCCTAGGCAATCTTTTGCATCAGAATCATATTCAGCTGCGAGGACAGAAATGAATGACTGTCCATGGACATTATAAAATAAGTTCATAAAGACATTTTTCCTAACATTGTATATTAATGAAAAAATGTTTTTTTTTAGACCAAGAGTACATTTCCCTTAGGTATTTTATTTAACTCCTTTGCCATTCACATATTTATTTTACTTAACTATTTGGCCCTGATTCATCAAATATAACGATTTGTCCTTGTGTAATCATTGTGACAGAGTCAGCTATTGCTGAGTCGGTTTCTAGGGTGGACCCTCTGGGTCATGGCACCCACCCACCTAGGGCGAGCTGACCTTGTGAAGAACCACCCCCTATACAGGGAGCATCAGGGGCAAGACCAAGGGGGCGAGCCACCACGACTGCTGGAACCAGACGGCCGGCTTAGGGAAGACATGAGTGTCTGATGACAAGGGACATGCAGGAAACAAGACAAGACGTGATTTCACGGTATCTTCATTAAGACGAACTCAGGGTTACATGAGGTGCAAACCGTGAAAACAGGAAAACACAGCAAGGTGCGTGCGTGGCACGCCAAGGTCCATGGCATGGTACGTGCTAGATGGCACGCCTAGGTACAAGCAAGGCTCGATGGCATCAGACTCCGGACAGCTTGCAACGATCGACAGGATTAGGGCATCCGGCTGCGGTCATCAGCTCCGGACATCAGGCATCAGTCGTCAGACTTACGATCTCTGGCAGCAATTGGCAGGTTCTGGACATCCGGCAAGCAAAGCAGGGTTCAGGCAAGGAGGCACAACAGAGCTCCAGACATGGTGTGTCTTAGGGAACATACCAAGGTCCAAGGCAAAGTTCAAGGCAGGATGCATGCTAGGGACACGCCAGGGTCCAAGGCAAGATGCAAGGCAGGGTGCGTGCTAGGGACATGCCAGGGTCCAAGGCAAGGTGCAAGGCAAAGTGCGTGCTAGGGACATGCCAAGGTCCAAGGCAAGGTGCAAGGCAGGGATCAACCCACTAGGCATGGTGCGTGTTTAGGGGACACGCCAGGGACAGGGTTCAAGGCAAGGTCCTGCACATGCCGAAGGAAATGCCAGGGTCAGGGTTCAAGGCATAATCCTGCGCGTGCAGAGGGGCACGCCAGGGTCAGGTTCAAGTCAGGGGTTTGTGCGTGCTAGGAGACACACCAGGGTTCAAGCTAGGGCCTGTGCGTGCAAGAGGGCACAACAGGGTATAGGATAGGGCCTGTGCGTGCTAGAGGGTACGACAGGGTACATGGCAAGACATGCGCATACTTTTACAGAAGCACGGGGAGGTGTGCCAAGGAGCAGGCTAGGGCCTGCGCGTGCTATTAGAGAAGCATACAATGCACAGTGCGGGGCAGCGTGGGTGCAAGGAAGCACAGAGCATGGCTGGGACACTGGCTAGCTGGTCAGGCTGAGGCTCAGACCGGCGGGCAAGACTGAGGCGAGCACGGCTGAAGCACAACAGGCAGACACAGCTTAGTCACTGGTCGACGAGCACGGCTGAGGCACAAGCAGGCGGGCACGGCTAAGTCGGGCATGGCTGAGGCACAAACAAGCGGCGAGGGAAGGCCAGGTGCGTGCAAAGGGCACACGGAGAAACAAGGCAAGGCAAGAAACAAGGCAAGGCAATGTACGGAACAAGGAGCGGAACGTAGGCAGAACAGAGCAGTTCAGAGAACGTATAGGGCTAGCAGCGGAACATAGGCCAAAACCCAGAGCCGGGTCAAGGCAGAACCTTGAGACTAGCCAGGAAATGTGCTAGAGAGCACCATAGGACAGAGTCTAGCAACGGCGCGTAGGCCGAAGCCCAGAGCCGGGTCAAGGCAGAACCTTGAGACTAGACATAGAATATGCAGGAGAGCACCATAGGGCAGAGTAAGGAAAACCAGGCAGAGACAGAGAACGTGGAAGTACTACAAGGCTCAGAATAGCAAAGGCCAGACATGGCAAAACAGGCAAGGCAGAGAACATAGGAAGTACTATAAGGCAAAGCATAGCAAGGACAAGACATGGCGAAAACAAAGGCAGAGAACATAGGAAGTACTACAAGTCAAAGAATAGCAAGACAACACATGGCACAAAATACAACACAAGACATGGCATGGGACAAGAGGCAGAATACAAGCACAGAGCTTGTGCAGAGATGCACAACAGGGCAGAGTGCAGGGGCACAGAATACAGAGAGCGACCGAGCAGACCAAGCAGCCATGCAGGGAAGCAACACGATACTCAGGCCCCAACCATAGGAAGGGGCAGTCTGATATAGGGCATTAGCACCTGAACTTACAGGTCAGGACCGGGAGAGGACTTCCGGTTCAGTCCTCCAGGATCATAGAGAGGATACCTGGGTCAGACTGTGCTGGACCACAGAGAAGGTCACATGGTCAGTGTCTCCAGGATCATAGAGAGGATAGCTGGATAAAACTGTGCTGGACCATAGGAAAGGTCACATGGTCAGGGTCTCCAGGATCATAGAGAGGATAGATGCAGGCAGAGCAGAGACGGGTGGTCACACAGCAACGGCATGCAGCCATGAGGAAAAGCACACATGCGCACTGGCAATGGCAGGCAGCCATGAGATGAGACGCGTGTGCACACTGCTCCAGGCATCTTGCAGCACAACAGTCATGAGGTGCATGTGCACACTGCTCCAGGGATCTTGCAGCATAAGACATAACGGGCATGATGGTTCGGTGCACGTGCACACTGCTCTAGGGGTCATGCGGCATAACAGTTCGGTGCGTGTGCACAGTGCTCCAGGAGTCATGTGGTATACCACACATGGCGGGCATGACAATCATGAAGTATACTGTTGGGGCAGTGAAGACTACTGCTCTACCTACCTTACGTACAGGACCGCGATCTAGGTTTTTATCATTTCTTCTGCTGAAACGCTTACATCTCCGTGCATTCAAGCATTCCTTCTTTGGCATTTCTGCCTTCATTAAGATAGCAAGTATCTAACTGCCCACTTTCCATGTTCTGCACTTACAGACCTGTTAGTCTTTCTTTAAAAGCCCTCCTACTTTGCACTCATTACTTGTGCTAATTGCACGTGTTTGGATTTGTTACCTATGTAAAAGACACCTGTCCACACACTCAATTAATCACACTTCATCCTCTCTTCCATGTCCAAGACCAAAGAGCTGTCTAAGGACACCAGGGACAAAATTGCAGACCTTTACAAGGTTGGGATCAGCTACGGGACAATAGACAAGCAGCTTGTTGAAGGCAACAACTGTTGGCGCAATTAGTAGAAAATAGAAGAAACACGTGATGACTGTCAATCTTCCTCTGTCTGGGGCTCCATGCAAAGTCTCGCCTCATGCGGTAAGGATTATTCTGAGAAAGGTCAAGCATCAGCCCAGAAGTACCTGGGAAGACCTGGTCAATGACCTGAAGAGAGCTGGCATTACAGCCTCAAACATTACCGTTAGTAACACAATACGCAGTCATGGATTAAAATCCTGCAGGGCATGCAAGGTCCCCCTGCTAATGCCAGCATATGTCCAGGCCCATTTGAAGCTATCCAATGACCATCTGGATGATCCAGAGGAGGCACTGGAGAAGGTCATGTGGTCAGATGAGACCAAAATGTATCTTTTTGGCATCAACGCTGCTCACCGTGTTTGGAGGAAAAGAAATATGAGTAAAACTGTAAGAACATTGTCCCAACCCTGAAGCATGGTGGGGGAAACATCATACTTTGGGGGTGCTTTTCTGCAAAGGGGACAGGACGACTGCACCGTTTTGAATGGAAGAAGGATGGAGTCATGTGAGAATTCCTTCCCTCAGTAAGAGCATTGAAATTGGGTCATGACTGGCTCTTCCAGCATTACAATGACCCAAAACATGTAGCCAGGGCAACTAAGGAGCTGCTCTGTAAGAAGCATTTCAAGGTACTGGAGTAGCCCAGCCAATCTCCAGACCTGAACCCAATAGAAACTCTTTGGAGGGAGCTGAAACTCAATGTTGCCCAATGACAGCACTGAAACCTGAAAGATCTGGAGAAGATCTGTATGGAGGAGTGGACCAAACTCCCTTCTGCAGAGTGTGCAAACTTGATCAAGAACTACAGGAAACATCTGACATCTGTAATTTCAAACCAAGGTTTCTGTACCAAATGTTATGTCATGATTAAGGGAGCTTAGTCTCCAGAAATGCATCGATACTACCACTTGTCTGCCACTGTACCGAAGATGTTTATCCTCCATGCATGAAGTTTGGTGAATAAACTTGACATTTCACTAATCTGGTCGAGCTGCACACTTTTTTCTTTGGATGTTTTCACGCCTTGACACAGCGGGTCCGTGCTCCCAAGACCAGGATGCATTGACGGGTGAGCTGGAATCTGTTTTTTTACCAAATGTTACACCTAACAGTGGCACAAGTGGATTTATGTACCCATTGTGTCACAGGACCTGGCCTGCCCAGGAAGGGGCATAGCTAAGTTAATTCCTGGTGTTCACTCAAACTCCTGATGGTGTAGACAGACTAGGATGCAGGTAGCTGCCAGGTACCACTCCTGGGCAGATCTCGGTAAAAAAACTGGTTACCCCAGGGGTCAAGTTCGCTGACACGGACTAGGACTACTTTCAGACACCCTGGTCTAGGATACTGGCTGCACAAGGATGAGGGGAACAACATTCAGGCTCTGGGACCAGGGGAAAATATTCAGACTGTGGCCACACTAGGAACAGGGAATCGGGTTTAGCACTCTGGCCACACCAGGACCAGGGATTTGAGTTCAGGACACTGGCCACGCTGGGACCAGGGATTCGGATTCAGGACACTGGTTACACAAGGACCATGGATTCGGGTTCAGGACACCAGCTGCACCGGGATAAGAGATTCATGTTCAGGACGCTGGCTGCACCAGAACCAAGAATTTGTGTTCAGGATGCTGGCCGCATTGAGACAAGGGATTCGGGTTCATGACTCTATTTTCCCATAGCAATATTGCAGTTCCAATTTTCCAAAATTCCATATGTACACAATGTAGCACTTACTTATTTTCTATGGGAGTAACACAGTTCCAGTTTTCTACATTGTACTAGTCTTAACATTCCACAGTGCAGCTATGCTTTTCCTTTCAATTGTTGTGTTAGCTAGCATCTGTACACACTAGTATGGATGTGCTGGCCAGTTTAGCAAACACCTGTGACATGTGTACTCCTACTCCTACCAGCCTTAGGTGATATTAGTTAGCTTGTTCCTTCCTTACCCATAAATTGTAGGCTTTTTAGTCCAAAGAGGTGTTGTCATGATACATTTTGGATTTGTGGCAGATCTGGCTTCTCAAATTAAAACTTTTTTCCTTTCAGGCCACCGGGGGTTAATGTAAGTTTTTTCCCCGCTGGCCTGCTGGTATAATAGCATTGCTGCTAGGTTTGCTGATGTGGGTTGTGACCACACCCACCATCCTTCAAAAGGTCACCTGATGCATCAGCTGACTGTTGGTGATACAGGTCCTTTCAGGAGACCAACCTAGCCGGAGCATCTCTCTGGTGTTCAGCCAAGTGTGGTGTTATGAGTCCTGTTGATATCTGCGGGGTGGAGATTTGCAGCGGTGCAAATAAGCTAAGTGCTATAGTTTTGTTACCTCGTCCCTTCTGTGTCTGTCCCCCTTCTCCTGTGTTTCTTATCATTAGTGGCTAGGCTAGTGTGCTAAGCCGGCCAGTGCACTAGCCAGGGCAGTTTAAGGTGACAATTTAGGGGCGAGGTATCGTGATGTTGGCAGGGGGAAGGACCTGCATAGGGTGTTAGGTGAGAGCAGGGACAGGCTCAGGTTGGAGCTCAGGAGGTGACCATCCCTGGTTCCCTATTGTCAGGTCCTCCCTCTCCCCTATTCCATTGGCATTGAGTTGCTGTGTTGTTTAGTGACCGACCAATCATTGGGTCGTGTCACACTGGGCCAGTCCCCTCGTGACAGGTGCATTATCAGGACAGCGACCCAACAATAAGGTACAGTCTGACGGTGGCTGTTGGGCTCACAGAAATTGGGCAATTTATGCACTAAGTACCCTTTTAAACTGTAAATTTTCCTATAGCAATATTGCAGTTGCAATTTTCCAAAATTCCATATATACACAAGGTAGCACTAACCTATTTTTTATGAAAGTAATGCAATTCCAATTTCCTAAATTTACTAGTCCTGTTAACATTAACTTACAAGTCTGCTTAACATTACAGAGTGCAACAATGTTTTTTCTTAGAATTATTGGGTTAGCCAACACATATACACACTAATTTGGATGTGCTGGTCAGTTTTTCTGTTTGTAGCAAACTCCTGTGACATGTCCACTCCTTTTCCCATCAGCGTTAGGTGGTTTTAATTAGCTGGTTCCTTCCTACCCCATTAATAGCAGTTTTTTCGTCCAAGAGAGGGACTTGGCCAAGGGCTCAACAATGAAGTATGCCTTGATGGTGGCTGTTGGGCTCATATACATTTGCCAATTTAAGTCCTGATACCTTCTGTTTACTGTAAATTTTCCTATAGCAATATTGTATCTCCAATCTTCCAATACTCCATATGTACGCAATGTAGCACTTATGTATTGTCTATGGCAGTAATGCAGTTCCAATTTTCTATATGTACTAGTTTTAGACCCTATCACAGTGATCAAAATGGAAAAAAGTAGTAAATCAAATGCTCCTTTGTCACCTCCTAGCTAGATAAAAATTAAAAAATATATTTTTTTATTCTGTTTCCATTCTTTGCAGTTGGAGCTAGGGTTAGGGCTCTGTTAGGGTTGCATTAGGGTTAGGGTTGAGGTTACAGTTGGGGTTGTGGTTAGAGTTGAAGTTGGGATTTTTTCAAAACTAAAAACAAAATAACTGCTAGTGTTAAGAAAAAGTGCTCGCTACTCAAGTTTGCATCGGGTGCTCAGGTATGCACTGAGTATCACAGATCCCCACATTTTTGGGGGTGTCTACCACATCAAGGGCTCTCCAAATGCTGCATGGCATCCGCTCTCAATTTCAGCAAATTTTGCATTCAAAAAGTCAAATGGCGCTTCTTCCCTTCAAAGTCCTGGAGGGCATTTCTTACTCATTAAAACAGGTAACCTGAGGGCTGAAATCCGATTTGCATTACCGACGCACCATACCATAAATATGCTTGTTTTTGCAATCAACCCCACCATTCTTGAAATTAATAATAGGAGAGAGATCTTGTATGATTTTAATTAATGATGGACAGTCTACAACTTACAGCTGTACTGAAGTCAGATAGCTACACAGAACGCATATTCGCCGGCATGTTTCCATGTGATTTCCTACCATCACACAGAGTAAATCAGCGACCGTCGGCATATATTGTGAATACGGACCCACAGAGTCGTGCTGGGCGCCACTGGATATTGATCGTGCTCTGCGATGATAAGAAAGGTATATTTTTTGATAGCTATGGCTTTTGTCCGGATAGTATTATCTTTCCACACAAATTTGTGACATTCCTGAACAAGAATTGTGAATCTTATTGTTATCAACACACTCAAATCCAGGATACATATAGTACTGTGTGTGGACATTATTACGTATATGTAATATATCAGTTTGCACGCGGATTACCATTCAATAAGACTTTACAGTGTTTTACTTCTAACCTGCAAAGAAAGGATATGATCATATCAGATTTTGTGTCATCGAAATTGGGCTTAAAGACTCGTTCTAACACTTGTTATCTTTTTCACCAAAAATGTATCTGTCTTTGTGCACAGCTCTGCTAAGTTGGATGTCAATTTCGTTTGCGAATTACAACATATAATATTGAGAATTACACTATCAAATAATATTGAGATTTAGCTGACAAGGTGTGTCTAGCTGACAGCACTGTTGCACCACTCTATCGGTCGCCATCTGGACAGGATGAGGCGTCTCTGTGCTTGTGGCTATTTTATCTGCTTGGCCAGAACACATATTTGGTAATCACCTCTTAACACATACCCTGACTGCACTGAAAAATTCAGAACACATATTTGGTAATCACATCTTAACACAGACCTTGACCACGCTGAAAAATTATGCTGTCACCACTTTCTGAACACTTGTAAAATAACAGTGATGCTCTCAACACCGCTGTATACTGTTGTATATCATGCTGTAATCCCTCTGAAATATGCTGTGTTTGATACTGCTATTTTTTTAATAAAATCTTTTAAACTCATCAATGTCTGTGATTTTTTTATAATATTGAGCATTACACTATCATACAATATTGAGCATTACACTATCATATAATATTGAGCATTACACTATCATATAATATTGAGCATTACACTATCATATAATATTGAGCATCACACTATCATATAATGTTAAGAATTGCTCCATCATATAATGACCAAGTAATCGCATTTGACAGTGACATATCGCATTTGATAGAGACATACATAATATGCCATGATAAAATTCATTGTGTAATACACCAACATGATAATAATAGCCTGACAATCAAAGCTATTTTGATCGAGTCACTATCCAAATCATTGCGCTGTACAGCCACAAAATAGTACTAGCTAGTTAATTGTTAGCAACATTATCAAAACAATTAATTTATCAAAATTAAATGGTTTGATAATGCACCTAGCAATTTTAATTGATACACTTATAACACAACAAAGTATTACAGGGGAACGGCTACACACTGCAGAGGGGAGGGGTTACACACTTTGATATCAATTTGATAGGGGGCGGGCACCTGATTGGGGGCACCTGTCAAATTACGTTTGACAAATGATATGTCATCTCTACTACTCACTTCAATTGTGATGTGGTCCCTAAAAAAATGGTTTTATAAAATTTTGCTGTAAAAGAGAAATTTCTGGTCAACTTTAACCTTTCTAACTTCCTGAGAAAAAAAATTTGTTTGAAAAATTGTGCTGATGTAAAGTAGACATGTGGAAAGTGTTATTTATTATTAACTATTTTGTGTGACAAGACTGTCTGGTTTAAGGGCATAAAAATAAGGCTGAAAATTGCAACATTTTAAAAATTTTTGCCAAATTTCCATTTTTTCACAAATAAATGCAAGTAATATAAAAGAAATTTTACCCCTATTATGAATTACAATAAGTCACGAAAAATTAATCTTAGAATCACATTGGTTGAAATGTTTTAGAATTATTACCACATAAATTGACACTGGTCAGAATTGTAAAATTTGGCTTGGTCATTAAGGGCAAAATTGGCTTCGTCACTAAAGGTTCCATCACACCTAGCGACGCTATAACGATCCCGACAGCGATACGACACGACAGGGATCGTTGCCGCATCGCTATGTGGTCGCTATTGAGATGTCAGACAGTCCAATCTACCCAACGACGGAGCAACGATCTAGCGTGTCATAGCGACCTTTGTAACGATGTCGGTGGTCGTTGGGACCCTGTCACATTGCATGTTCTATTGACGATTCACACCTCGATGAGGGATGTACTGTGTGACGCTGTATTTACACAGGCGTGGATTGCGCTCCATTTCTCACGCCCTCTCAGCTCTGAATGGTGGACGCTACCGCAACAACAAATATGTGGAATCGCTGTTGAGACCCCAAAAAAGTACCTACCATTAACTGGCTAGAGAAGCAATGAAGATGGAAAAGCAGATGATCCAAAATGGAGTCACAGCCGTTGGACAAAAACAGGATCTCAACTTGGACACACCCGGGTCAGGAACAAAGAACTGAAGTGCTACTTTGTTAGCTTCTTTTAAAAGGAAGCCCGCCAATCAGGACGCTGTAGTGACCACCAATTAGAGCCGAGGTAGGCGTGGAAACGGGAACGCTAACACCCGCCTTGTCTTGCTTCTGAGTCGTTAACGAGGTCGTTAGGCTAGGTGTCAAACGTAACGATACAAGCGACTCAGCGGGACATGAGCGACCAAAGAAATGTCCAGACATTTCGGGCACGATCAGCGATACCCGGCAGGGGGGCTGGTCGCTGGTCACTGTCACACACAGCGATCTCGCTGGTAAGATCACTATAATGTCACAGTTCTAGTGACTCAGCAGCGATCTCGCTGGCGATCTCGCTTAGTGTGACAGGGCCTTAAGAGATTAAAGGGAAACTTGTCAATGTTTTGGAGTGGCCTAGTCAAAGCCCAGACCTTAATCCGACTGACAATCTGTGGTCAGACTTGAAGATTGCTGTTCATCAGAGGAAACTATTTAACTTGAAGGAGCTGGAGCAGTTTTGCCTTCAGGAATGGGTAAAAATTCCAATGGCAAGATGTGGAAAGCTCAGAGACTAAAGGGCCTGTCAGACTAAGAGATATCGCTAGCAATATCGCTATAACTAGTGTCGTTATAGCGATATTGCTAGCGATATCGCTGTGTCTGATACTTACCTACGACCGGCTCCCCCGCTGGTTATCGCTGATCGTGCAAGAACGTCCAGGACTGTTTCTCGTCGTCAGCTTCCTGCTGTGAGGACGAGCGACGCGTGGAGCCAGGCGGGCGTACGCAGGATCGCCTAGTGTGACAGGTAAGTAGCGACCCCCGTCCACTGCGATGTCGCTGGTGAGATCTGCCTGTGTGGCAGCTCACTAGCGACCACTTAGCGATGCACCAGCGATCCTGACCGCGTCATATCGCTGATCGGGATTGCTGGTACATCGCTAAGTGTGACAGTACCTTTATCCAAAGTGACGTGCAGCTGTGATTGCCACAAAAGAAGGCTTTACAAAGTACTGTCTTCAGATCGGTGAATAGTTATGCACACTTAAGTTTTCAATAATTTTGTCCTATTTGTTGTTTGGTTCACAGTAGAGAGAAAACCAAATGTTCACAATTGTTCACATGCTCTTTACATGAACTGATGCAGACCCTCAAAAAAATCTGTGAAATTTCAGGTTGTGAGGTAGCAAAACACAAAAAATGCAAAGAAAGGTGAATACTTTTGCAAGCCACTGTACCTTTCTGGCATTCTTGGTAGCAGAGCATTGATAGAGACAAATAAACAAAAGAAAAAAAACAATTGCAATTACTACATACTCCAAACACTTAGACCTCACTGTATTATGAACAATACATATTAGGGATGAGCGAACAGTGCTTGGATGTGCTCAATACTCAAGGAGTAATGGGCGGTGCTCGATGTAAAACTTGAATCCCCACCCACAGATTTGGCACCTGTTATGCAGCCAATAAGAATGCGAGGATTGCCTGTGAGTCACTGTAATGACTTGGTTGCGGCAGTACTATGATTGGCTGTCTGTGTGACATCATCAGACGTTATAAAAGGACAGTCGTCGCCAGACTCGGCATACTGAGACCAATACACAGCTCTGTGACAATTGTTATAGGAGGGAGACAGTGCTTATCCAGACCTATATCAACAGTTTAATGAATCAAAGTTGATACTGGTGCTGAAGCTAAACCATCATGCTAACACTTCTTGTTAGGGCTAATTGCGTGCTTTGCTGTTTGTAAATCTGCATTCAGCCTTGGGAGAGAGTTGCAAGAGCAGAAAGAGTGGTTGAATACAGTTTCTAGGCAAGCATTAGGGCTTTGCAGTCCGTTGCTAAATATATAGCTGACCACATTTTTTTTTTTGGGGGGTGAAAAATAGAGTATTAGGTACTTTGTGGAACATTTCAGTGTTACACAACAGTCCAAAAAAATTTGAAACATTTTTCTGTATTCAATTACTCATTCATATACAATTACGTGTTCTGTGGCACATTTCAGCGTTACATAACAGTCCAAAAAAGAGTTGAAACTTTTTTTGGATTCACTTACACATCCATAGAATACTATGGTCTCTGGGGTAAATTTCTGTGGTATATAACCCTCGAAAAAAGCCTTGACAAATTTTCTGGATTTAATTAGTCATTCATAGAGCATTACATGCTTTGTGTGACACTAGGGTGGTATAGAAGACCCTATAAAAGCATTTAAAAATTTGTCTATATTTCATTAGTCATCCATATAGTATTTGGTGCTTTCTGTTAGATTTCAGTGGTACAGAAGACTCCAAAAATAGAGCAGTAGGTGCTTTCAGTGCCATTTTTGGTGCTATATAAGACTCTAAAAAGGCTTTGAAAAATTTGTCTGGATTCAGTTAGTCATCTATATACAAGTCCCGTGTTTGAGACTTTTAAATGAGGCTCCACGGACTTTATTTACAACAATATATAGACAGACAACATCTCAGCATATAGTAAAGGTGCTTTTAACTAGTGTAAAGTGCATTAACTATTCATAATGGTCAAATGGCCAGTAAACTGATAGCATTCACTGAAGTGCCCAAATACTGTGCCCAGCAAGATATAGAAAAAACAAAATTAGCTACATTTCATGGAAACATGTTACCTTGTGAACAGCGCTGTGCCCCGACGCGCGTTTCGTGTACTTGGTTCTTCTTATATACAAGTCAATATACAGGAAAAAATGTTCCTTGATATTTTTTTTTCTGTGAACTCCAATTTCTTGCCAATTTTAAATGTTTTATTGTCCATTATTAAAAGTGTAGTAAGAGTGTGACACCCTTGTTCAACATTTTGAACACCCCCAAACCTCCTTGTAGTGTTTGCCAGAAAAATGCTCCCACTGACTCCCATTTATACTCATTACTCGAAACGAGCACCAGAGCATTAGAAATTGCTCTGTTCAAGTAACGAGCATCTGAGCATTTTAGTGCTCACTAATTTCTAGTTATCATACTAAAAATATTTTAGAAATATAATAATAAAAAATAACATTTTTTATTGATATAGTGCTAACATATTTGCAAGTGCTTTAGGCTAAGTGCACACGTACCGGAACTCTCGCGGAAATTACCGCGAGAGTTCCGGAATTCCATTCCGCGGGAAAATCGCATTTTAAATTCCCGCGATTTTCCAGCGGAAAAACTAGCATTTTGCAAGCGTAATTAGCTTGCAAAATGCTAGCGTTCTCCAATCGATCTGTAGCATCGCTTGGAGAACTGATGGACAGGTTGGTCACACTCATCAAACATAGTGTTTGACGACTGTGACCAACTTTTTACTACTGAGGCCGCCTATGCAGCATCAGTAGTAAAAGATAGAATGTTAAAAAAAATAAAAAATAGTGTTATTCTCACCTTCCGGCGTCCCATGCATCCGTTCCCAGTAATCCTTTGCGAAAATGCCCGCGATGACGTCCGTTCTCGCGGGATCGCGATGTCTCGCGGTAATTCGCGATGGCGTCGCGCGAATGACCGCGAGACTTCGCGATCCCGCGAGAACGGACGCCATAGCGGGCATTTTCGCAAAGGATTACTGGGAACGGGAGCGTGGAGAGAGGCGGGAATACTGCGTGGGACGTCGGAAGGTGAGAATAACAATATTTTTTATTTTAAATTCTATTTTTTACAGGTATATGGTACCCAAAGCCCGGAGGACAGTCTCCTCTCCTCCGGACCGTGGGTACCATCCGCAAATGTTCTGCTTACTTTCCGCATGGTGTGCACAGCCAGATGCGGGAAGTAAGCGAAACAATGCATTCCTATGGGTGCGGGATCGCCGCGATTCCGCAAAATTAATGAGCATGCTGCGTTTTTTACCACGAAGCGATTCCGCCGCGGTAAAAACCGCAGCATTAGCACAGCATTGCGGAATCCCATAGGAATGCATAGGATGCTTATTTTTCGCGTTTTCGCGGCAAAATCGCGCGGTTAAAACCGCCGCGGAGATGCGAAAAAAAACGCCACGTGTGAACTCAGCCTTACAATTAAGGGAGGACAAATATAGACAGTAAAAACAAATACAATGTAACACATTTGAGGAAGAGTGAGGGCCCTACTCGCAAGCTTATAGTCTATAAGGATTTTTTAGATAACTGAAATTATGATACATAAGCATATCAGTGTTTTAAGAGGATATTTTATAAACTTTATTAAATCTGATTAAAAACAAACACTGACAAACAATTTGGCAATTCTAATCTTAAATTTTCAGTTTATTTTAATGTATTCTAATGATAACAGCAGGCACGTGCAAGATCTCCACGTCAAAACATCAGGATTGTACGAATGCTGAAAAAGATAACAATAAATTATGATATAGTTAATTTCAGAAGGCTATAGATATGCAAAACGTATGTATTTTCTCAGGGGCCAATACAGACATATGTGCAAACATTTGTTATTTTCTGCAGTTAATGAATACATAAAACCCACTATTGCCACACACATAAAAAAGCGAAATAATTAATTTACAGTTTAGATAAAAATTGCATAAGCCAGCAACAAGGTGACCTCATTGGACCCTAACACTATTGACTCACCTCTATGTGCCCAACCTATCCTCAAATGAACTGGAAAAGAGATATCATCTAGCGTAAGGTTAATTAAAACTTGTTTGGGAAAGATGGGTTGATAAAGGTGCGTAGCCAGGGGGCTCCCACACCTCCCAATGTAGGATACATTGGGAGGTGTGGCTAACACTTGCGATTAAATCAGACGAATTCAATCTGCTAAAAAATCAGATTGCGTTTGTACCAATGTTATTTTATGATTGTTTTATGATCAGTGCTTTTTCTTTCAGCTCCTATCGGATCACAATTGGTCGGAAAAGAAAACGCATCATGTTATGATTGCACGCAAAATTCAGATAACACGCAGCCATATAAGTCTATGGATATGGATATCACCCGAATGCAGTGCGATTCATGCGGACGCTGGCAATGGAGGCGATGGAGAAACTACTTTCTCGGTCTTCTCCGCACCTCTGCTCCTATTATCTGATGTGAGAGGATTGGAGTACAGAGCACTGACACTCGGCTTCTGTCCCTCAGCAGAGCTGGAGCCGAGGGTCATTAGCATATTGCATCAGATGCCCTCACATCAGATGTGATACACTAATGTGACTCTGGCCTACGGCAAGCACAGCTGTGGCATTAAATTAATGTGCATGTGCACGCATCTTATAGCCAATACACAGACCGTTATAAGGACGATATGCAACAGCACTCTGCTATTAATAAGTAAATGAATTCCACTATTGATATACACATATAAATTACATGAGGTACATAATTTACAGTTTTGATCAAAATTGTGGGAGTCATTCACTTTATTGGATAGCCCTAACTCTTAATTTAATAAAGCAAGAGTGCTGCTTGTTCTTTATTTTCTGCATTATGTTGGCGAAAGGGCAACCCCCAAAGCCATGGACCCTTCATTATCCATATTTCCCTAGAAAGATTTTAACTGGAGATATGGTTACATTTATAGTGGCCAATGCACGACTTTAAAATGACAACCGATAAGCTACATTGAAGCCTACCACGCCCTTCAGTCACGCAAAACCATTGCTAAAGGGATCTTGTCAGCTGGCTTGTGCTCAGTAACCTACAGACACTGTCAGGTCGGCGCCGGTATACTGACTTGATACCTTGGTTGATAAACTCAGTGTTGTGATTGTTGTTTAAACTTTATTTGTAGTTGTAATAAGAATCTTGTGCTGTGAGGGGCCTGTGGGGAGGTCTTTATGTGGTTCTCTGCTTACATGTGCATCTGTATGGCTTATGACAGATCACTGATCCCTCACTGACCTGCCTCCTATTTTACATAATCCATATCTTATTGTCTGAAAAAAAACACAATTTTATTCATCATGCAGGCCCTGGCGGCAGCGCTTGCATTGTATCGTGATACGATTTATAATATCTATATTTTCATTTAATTTTGCCATATAAATTATGCTAGAAAATAAAATAAGCTGCATCAAAATGGCGCCAGCAGCTGCGCCTGTGCAGTAGCATTTATCGCGTTCTGAATAATGCTACCGTGCAGGCGTAGCCACCAGCAACATTTTAATTAAGATAATTTTCTGTCTCAAGAAATTTATATGTCAAAGTCAAATTAACCCCTTAGTGACAGAGCCAACTTGGAACTTAATGACCAGGCCAATTTTTACAATTCTGACCACTGTCAGTTTATGAGGTTATAGCTTTGGAACGCTTCAACGTACCCCACTGATTCTCAGAATGTTTTTTGAGACATATTGTACTTCATGTTAGTGGTAAAATTTCTTCAATATAACTTGCGTTTTATTATGAAAAAATGGAAATTTGGCAAAATTTTGAAAATTTAGCAATTTTCAAACTTTTAGTTTTTGTAAAGTTAAATCAGAAAGTGGTATCACACAATATAGGTAATAAATAACATTTACCACATGTCTACTTTACATCAGCATAATTTTGGAAACATAATTTTTTTAGTTAAGACGTTATAAGGGTTAAAAGTTGACCAGCGATATATTTTTCCACCAAAATTTACAAATCCATTTTTTTTAGGGACCACCTCACATTTGAAGTGAGTTTGGGGGGTCCTTATAACAGAAAATACCCAAAATGACACCATTCTAAGAACTGCACCCCTCAAGGTGCGAAAAAACACATTCAAGAAGTTTATTGACCCTTCGTGTGCCTCACAAGAACTAAAGCAACGTGGAAGGAAAAAATGAACATTATACTTTTTTTGCAAAACAATTACTTTGAAACCAATTTTTTTATTTTCACAAGGGTATGAGGAGAAAATGGACCACAAAATTTGTTGTGCAATTTCTCCTGAGTACGCCAATACCCCATATGTGGGGAAAAGCCACTGTTTGGGCGCATGGCAGGGCTCAGAAGGGAGGGAGCACTGTTTGACTTTTTGAACGCAAATAATAATAATAATAATAATCTTTATTTATATAGCGCCAACATATTCCGCAGCGCTTTACAGTTGAACAGTTTCAAACACAACAGTCATAAGTAACAACGTTAACAATACAATAATTAAAGCGAAATAAGACGACCCTGCTTGTGGAGCTTACAATCTACAATGAGGTGGGGGAGATACAAAGCATAGGTTTGTATTTACAATGATGTATTTACAATGACGGTCCAGCCATCTTCAGGGGGTGGGGGTTAGATGGAGATAGTGAATGGGCTACACACACACAAACATAACATGACTTTGATTACTGAATGTGATAGGCCGCTCTGAACAAATGCGTTTTGAGCGAGCGCCTAAAACTATGCAAATTGTGGATGACCCTAATATCTTGGGGTAGAGCATTCCAGAGGATTGGCGCAGCACGGGAGAAGTCTTGGAGTCGGGAGTGGGAGGTACGGATTAGGGCAGAGGTTAGTCGAAAGTCATTTGCAGAGCGCAGCGGTCGGTTAGGCCGATAGACAGAAATGAGGGAGGAGATGTAAGGGGGTGCCGCACTGTGGAGAGCTTTGTGGGTGAGAACAAGTACTTTGAATTGTACCCTGTAATGAATTGGCAGCCAGTGTAACGACTGGCGAAGAGCGGACGCGTCTGAGTAACGATTAGCCAGATGGACAACCCTGGCTGCTGCATTAAGGATAGACTGGAGAGGGGAGAGTCGAGTGAGAGGGAGGCCAATTAATAGAGCATTACAGTAGTCCAGGCGGGAGTGGATCAGGGCGACAGTGAGAGTTTTTGTTGTTTCCATGGTGAGAAAAGGGCGGATTCTAGAGATGTTCTTTAGGTGTAAGCGGCATGAGCGGGCAAGAGATTGTATATGGGAGGTGAAGGAGAGATCGGAGTCGAACATAACACCCAGACAGCGTGCCTGCTGTCGGGGTGTTATTATGGTGCCACCCACAGAGAGGGAAATGTCAGATTTAGGGAGGTTAGTAGATGGTGGGAGCAGAAGAAGTTCAGTTTTGGAGAGGTTGAGTTTCAGATAGAGAGCAGACATGATGTTGGAGACTGCAGACAGACAGTCAGTGGCGTTCTGTAGTACAGCGGAGGTAAGGTCAGGGGATGATGTGTACAGTTGTGTGTCATCAGCATAAAGATGGTACTGAAAGCCAAATCTGCTGATGGTCTGTCCAATTGGGGCCGTATAGAGAGAGAAGAGAAGGGGGCCAAGGACTGAGCCCTGAGGTACCCCAACAGTGAGAGGAAGAGGAGATGAAGTGGAGCCAGAAAACAGAACACTGAAGGAGCGGTCGGAAAGATAGGAGGAGAACCAGGAAAGAGCAGTGTCCTTAATGCCTAGTGACTGGAGCCTAGAGAGTAGGAGAGGATGGTCAACAGTGTCGAAAGCTGCAGAAAGGTCGAGAAGAATGAGCAGAGAGTGGTCACCATTACGTTTTGCTGTCAGAAGGTCATTGGTCACTTTGATGAGTGTAGTTTCTGTCGAATGTAGGGGGCGGAAACCGGACTGTGAAGGGTCTAGGAGGGAGTGAGTGGAGAGGTAACGGGTAAGGCGTGAGTATATCAGGCGCTCCAAGAGTTTAGAGATGAAGGGGAGATTGGAGACTGGTCAGTAGTTGTTTGTGCAGGATGGGTCGAGGGTGGGTTTCTTTAGTAATGGAGTAATGATAGAGTGTTTGAAGGAGGAGGGGAAAATGCCAGAGGAGAGGGAGAGATTAAAGATTGTAGTTAGGTGAGTTGTGACGACTGGGGAGAGAGACTGGAGGAGATGTGAGGGAATGGGGTCGGTTGGGCATGTAGTCGGACGAGAAGAGGAGAGGAGCCTGGAGACTTCTTCTTCTGTGATGGGATCGAATGTGGAGAGTGAGCCAGGGGGAATGCAGGGAAGGATGGGAGTCACTGAATTTGGTGATTGGGAGCGGATTTCCTGACGGATATTGTCTATTTTCTCTATAAAGTGGGAGGCAAGGTCATCAGCGCAAATGTCTGTGATAGGGGCTTGTGCTTTTGGCCTGAGGAGGGAGTGAAAGGTGTCAAAAAGTTTCTTGGGGTTGTTGGATAGTGAGGAGATCAGGGTGGTGAAGTAGGTCTGTTTGGCGAGGTGAAGGGCAGAGTTATATGTCCTTAACATAAATTTGAAGTGTATGAAGTCTTCTGGTGTGCGTGTGCCTCATCAATGGTGACGCCATGTCACGTTTGGAGACCCCTTGATATAGCTAAACAGTGGAAACCCCCCAATTCTAACTCCAACCCTAACCCCAACACATCCCTAACCCTAATCCCTATCCTAACCATAACCCTAACCTCAATCCTAACCCCAACACACCCCTAACCCTAATCACAATCCTAACCATAACTCTAACCATAAATCTAAGCCTAACACACCGCTAACCCAATCCCAACCATAGCCATAATCCCAACCATAACCACAATCCTAACCCTAGCCCAACCCTAAGTTTAGCCCAACCCTAACGTCAGCCCCAATTTTAACTTTAGCCCCAACCCTAACCCTAGCCCCAACCCTAGCCCAACCCTAACCCTAACTTTAGCCCATCCCTAACACTAACTTTAGCCCACATCACTTTAGCCCACCTCACTTTAGCCCAACTCACTTTAGCCCAACTCTAACCCTAATGGTAAAATGGAAAGAAACACTTTTTTTATTTTATTGTTTTTAGCTAACTAAGGGGGTGAAAACGTGGGGTTTGATTTACTATTTTTTTATTTTGATCACTGTAATAGGGTCTATCACAGTGATCAAAATGAACCAACAGGAAATCTTTCCTATTGCTGTCGGGTGCCGGCAGGCAAATCTTGGTGGGCACACTGCGCATGCGCCCATCATTTTCTCCCAGAAGAAGACACTGGCAGCCCGGGGGACTTGATGGGGGGTTGCAGGGACAACGGATGTATCGGGGGGAAATTGGGGGACCCTATTTCTCTCTCCTCTGATGTGTGATCACATCAGATGACAGAAAAATTAAATGGAAAATCGGATTTAATTTTTTTTTTAAGTCACCGTTATACTTTTAATAATGGCAATCGCAACACTGGGGGCGGTAAAAACCAACCAGAATCATGTTCTCCGGGGTCTCAGCTACCCCTGGTAGCCCAGACCCTGGAGAAATTCTGACTCTTGGGGCGCTATACCCTTATTCCTTAGCGCCATTAAAAGGTGGCGCTGTAACATAAGTACCCTTAACTTCAACTGTTAAAAATCGTATCGGTGGTCATTAAGGGGTTAAAATATGGATTTTAAAGATCATAATATGCTACAGTGCTGGCACCTGCATAATGAATGTAATATTTAAAAAAAAATCATAATTCTATGCAGTATGTAAAATAGGAGGGAGATCACTGAGGGATCAGTGACCAGTCATAAGCCATAATTCAAAATTTTTTATTTAAACCATGTGTGTTTGGCAGTAAACAAAGTCACTATCACTTCCAAAATATTGCAGAAATGCATTTTCTCTTGCTTGAAAGTAGGATACCTTTGCTTCTTTTATACATGGGTTGTCCGGTCCAAATCAATAAGCCTGTAGTCACTCTGTGTGACTGCTGACTTATGAATTTCCGCTGTGCACAGTGCCAATTTAGGGGTTTCCGACCCTGGATCGGAGGTTATGTATGAATTATACATATTCCAGGCTAGTGGGTGCAGCCTCACTCTCTGCACACTTGTATGGAGTGAGACCATGCCCCCTAGTCAGACACGTCCACTGGTTGGCGGCATCACCAGATGGGGCATTTCTGTCAACAAGCGGCTAGTGAATTTGAACTCCGCTTCCCAAAGATGTGATAAACCACAGTTAATTTATGTTTTAAAGTGAGACAGCAATCACTTTTTCACACAAAGCCGTGTAGGTTTGGATTTATTTTTCCATTAATAATAAAGACCTTTATTGAAATACTGCATTTTGTGTTTAATTGTGATATATTTGATTAATATTTAAATTTGTTTGGTGATCTGAAATATTTAGGTGTCACAAGCATGCAGAAAATAGGAAATCAGGAAGGGGCAAGCACCTGAATGGGAGGCAGAAAAGATGAATTTTTTGACTTTTTAATGTTGTCAAGGCAAAACGTTTCGGCCACATTGGCCTTTATCAATTACAATCTATACAGGAGTGTCAGGGATTCGTGGGAATCCTGTGGCTATTTAGTGAGGCACATCCCAGTATGGTCACTTTCACAAGAATATGGAGCGTTAAAGAGGAAAAACCCCAATGGTAAACAAGCCAGGGGACCTGGATGTGTGCACATGCCTGGAGGAAGACACAGCATCTGCCGCTTGCCTTGACTACATTAAAAAGTCAAAAAATTCATATTTAAGCTTAAGTTGAGTGCCTAGTTTATCTTTATTACTTCATGGTGTGGGATCCTACTATGGCACCTTCCTTAGCAGTGTGCACAGATCTCTACCAGTCACAGATTGGACAGCAGAGGTGTCAGTCAAGTCACCGACAGCCCAGCAAGCCCATCACAATATTGGACAGGCAAACTGTCCATCAAGACACAGACAGCTCAGTAAGACAGTTTCCATAGAACAGCATAGCAATCATTCACTGAGCGGAGGAATCGTGACATGTGACTGTGTGAACTGAAGTGTATGAGGCCATGCAAACAATTTTGCAGTCCCTCATCAGGAAAGAGGTTTTTTCACCATGATTTCTCAAACTATAAGACCGTGGGTCTTGTGTACCTGGCCACCTGCACATGCCCCAAGGGTTAGGTTGGTAAGTCCAAGAGAGAATTTAGAAGAAGGGTGGGCGAGCACATTGGGCATGTGAGACAAAAACATGACACCTAGGGATGGGCGAATCTACTCGTTAGGACTCGTTACTCTGCGAGTAGTAGGGGACTCGCAGGAGTCGGTACTCTGCGAGTTTCCAAGCGATTACTCGCACAGTAACAAGTCCAATGCAAATCAATGGCAATCCTAGTTTTTGCAGAGTTTCTTAGCGATTTTGTGTCAGCAGCTGGACACAAAATCGCTAAGAAACTAGGATTGCTTGTATTAAACTGTGAAAAAACTAGCTAGGAGTTCTCTCTCTCTCTCTCTCTCTCTATCTCTCTCTCTCTCTCTCTCCTCCCCAGCACAGGAATCGCTGCAAAACTCGCATCCCCATTCTCCTCCCCTCCAGCACAGGAATCGCTGCAAAACTCGCATCCCCATTCATTAACATTGGACTCGCTAGACTTACAACGAATAGCGAGTTTCCAAATCGGACTCGTTACAGCCTAGCGATTCCGAATATTTCAGGATTCGCCCATCCCTAATGACACCCCGTTAGCAAGACATATGAAAGGTGGTGCTTCAAGGTAATCTCAAAGAGGTCTCCTTCAGTGTGATAGAAGTGGTCAGCTCCAATCCCAGGGGTGGCAACTTTGATAAGATGCTGCTCCAGAAAAAATGTGGGTGGATCTTCCAGATGGGCTCTGCAGGTCTAAATGAGGTCATATCATATGCCTGTTTTATGTAACTTCAATTCCAAACAAACCCTGGATTATTGGGTTTTACACATGGTCTTTGAGTCTACGGCTTCTAGGAGAGACCCTATAACTATTAATGGATTTAATGCCATAACAACTTATTTTATCACCTTTGAATTTTGATGCTCACATATTTATGTGATGATCAATTTTTATCTGTATAGTCATCACATCATTTGGTATAACCCTTTCTTTACAATGATTATTAGCAGAGGCATGGATCCTTTCTACCACTCTGACTATGTATGCCTTTAACTGATATGTCAAATCTGTGTATATACAGTGGGTACGTAAAGTATTCAGACCCCTTTTAACTTTTCACCCTTTGTTTCATTGCAGCCATTTGGTAAATTCAAAAAAGTTATTTTTTTTTCTTATTAATGTACACTCTGCACCCCATCTTGATTGAAAAAACAGAAATGTAGAAATTTTTGCAATTTTATTAAAAAAGAAATACTGAAATATCACATGGTCATAAGTATTCAGACCCTTTGCTAAGTACTGAGTAGAAGCATCCTTTTGACCTAGTACATCCATGAGCCTTCTTAGGAATGATGCAACAAGTTTTTCACACCTGGATTTGGGGATCCTCTGCTATTCTTCCTTGCAGATCGTCTCCAGTTCCATCAGGTTGGATGGTGAACGTTGGTGGACAGCCATTTTCAGATCTCTCCAGAGATGCTCAATTGGGTTTAGGTCAGGGCTCTGGCTGTGCCAATCAAGAATGGTCACAGAGTTGTTCTGAAGCCACTCCTTGGTTATTTTAGCTGTGTGTTTAGGGTCATTATTTTGTTGGAAGGTGAACCTTCGGCCACGTCTGAGTCTAGAGCACTCTGGAAGAGGTTTTCATCCAGGATATCTCTGTACTTGGCCGCAATCATGTTTCCTTCAATTGCAACCAGTCGTCTTGTCCCTGCAGCTGAAAAACACAACCATAGCATGATGCTGCCACCACCATGTTTCACTGTTGGGATTGTATTGGGCAGGTGATGAGCACTGCCTGGTTTTCTCCACACATAACGCTTAGGATTATCAACAAAAAGTTAAATTTTCGTCTCATCAGACCAGAGAATTTCTCATAGTCTGGGAGTTCTTCATGTATTTTTTAGCAAACTCTATGCGGGCTTTCATCGGGCCACTCTGCCATAAAGGTGGAGGGCTGCAATGAAAGTTGACTTTGTGGAACTTTCTCCTATCTCCCTACTGCATCTGTGGAGCTCAGCCACAGTGATCTTGGGGTTCTTCTTTACCTCTCTCACAAAAGCTCTTCCATGATTGCTCAGTTTGGCTGGACGGCCAGGTCTATGAAGACTTCTGGTGATCCCGAACTTCTTCCATTTAAGGATTATGGAGGCCACTGTGCCCTTAGGAACCTGGAGTACTGCAGAAATTCCTTTGTAACCTTGGCCAGATGTGTGCCTTTCCACAATTCTGTCTCTTAGCTCCTTGGCTAGTTCCTTTGACCTCATGGTTCTCATTTGGTCTCACAAGCACTGTGAGCTGTGAGGTCTTATAAAGACAGGTGTGTGCCTTTACAAATCTAGTCCTATAAGTTTAATTAAACAGAGCTTAACTCCAATGAAGGAGTAGAACCATCTTAAGGAGAATCACAAGGAAGTGGACAGCATGTGACTTAAATATGAATGTCTGAGCAAATGGTCTGAATACTTATGACCATGTGATATTTCAGTTTTTCTTTTTTAATAAAATTACAAAAATTTCTACATTTCTGTTTTTTTTTTTCAGTCAACATGGGTTGTAGAGTGTACATTAATGAGAAAAAAAATTAACTTTTTTGAATTTACCAAATGGCTGCAATGAAACAAAGAGTGAAAAATTCAAAGTGGTCTGAATACTTTCCGAACCAACTGTATAAAAAACCTTGGGTACTTATTGTCCCCCCAGTGGCATAATATGTCAAGTACAAACAGTGTTCCTTTATGAAAAGACTGAGTGTTCAAATCATTTGAGTGCAGTCCTGTCTCCTCTCTCCCCCCCTCCACATTCAATTGAGATGGGACACACCTCTTACCGCGGCACATGCTGGATGCTGAAGGCTTAGCCGAATGTGCGTTCCACACTGGAACGCACGTGGCTCCCGTGGGTGACGCACTTCAGTTTTATCACTTCTGGTCATCTGCCACTGGATCCAGAGACAATGTATGTATTCATGGACATGGTACAAGCACACGGATTACCGGCACCCTTGTACTGAGGATCATAGATCTTTGCAGATCTATTACAAGGGGAAGCACTCTCTGAAAAGAGGACACACATTTACTGTATCCCCTATATTTCTTAATGCATTTCCAGTTGTGGGTGGAACTTGGAACAGCACAAATTTGTATAAATAAATGGTCACAGCCGAGCACCATGCAGCATCAACTTATCTTACCTCCTGATGATCCACACTTGGTGAAACGCATAGAAGTTGCAAGCTACTAATCACATGTACACCCTTATGCTGTTGTTATGATGTGTACCATGTATCACATGGAAATATTTTTCATCATCACATAATTTACTCATGTTTATGGTTTTTGATTGTTCCTATACTGCCTTTATCAGATTTATTTCATCTGGGGGATGCGTGTACATTTATCCTAGGGACTCCCAGGGTAAGACACCGTGGAACTATAAAGTAGCGTGCCAACCTCCGCTATCAGGCAGGATTTCACTGCCAGGGAAAAGCTTAGTGGGGTACCATCAGTCTACTATAAATTATCCAATTTTATCTTATGGACGCTGGTCAGTTCACTTGCCCTTTTTATCTTTGTCACTTGCCTCTCTATATCTCTATGTCCAGTTGCCCTGGCATTCCTACCCTTCACACCCAGTGATTATGAGTGCATGAATGATTCAATATAATAGGGATATCTAGGGAAGGGGTCCCCATCCTGTAGCTCGGGAGCCACATGTGGCTCGCGGTTCCATGAATTGTGGCTCGCGACTGTCTGCCAGCTTGATGCATTAGGTCCAGGTCTAGCAAACAGGTATGAAGAATACATCTCAAAATAGTGAATCTTGTGAGTAGCCCTGCACAGAAGTGCAGATCTGGATGCACATTTACTGTTCTTAGGGCTTAGAGATGTTTTAGGTATGCTGGTATGGTACGCTCAAGGATGGTACTACCTGTCAGAGGAGGTGCTTAAAGCTAGATGTGACAGTGTGTTGGGAGTCCTTTATGGGAGAATACTGAATGATGGTATTGGGGCAACTCCTGGATCTCAGTGTACTGCTTTGGAGTGATTTCTGTGGAAAAGCTTTGGTTATCATTATACCTGTAATGGGGGCTTTGGCTGACACTTCTTTGAAGGGGGTGGGAGCTGGAGGTGGCTTGCGACCCTCTCTCAGTGCTGAATGTTGCTCTCAAGGTCAGAAAGGTTGGGGACCACTGATCTAGGGCATTCAGGGACAGCCGCCAAGGAGCGGGGGTGTCATCACTGGCATATTTACCTAGGGTACCAACCTCCACTGATAGGCAGGTTCAGAGACGAGGAAATCTATCATAGATTGTACTTAGAGAGCAAGTGTTCATGTGTATGGTGTTTGTTGTTGTCTTTGTCCTTTTTAATCAATTGTATTACATTTATATTTTCTGTTATATATCCATTTCACGAGGTTCCCCATGTTAGCCACACCAATATATACCAAATGGCATCTTATCTCATGTTCCCTTTGTCCACATCCGTAAACTTTCCCACACTGTTTGCCAACCTTGTAAGTGGGCAAAGTCCTATCTTGATCAACAAGTTTTACTTTGAAATATGCAAAATAGGCTTGCTTAAAGGTACTGTCACACTTAGCGATGTACCAGCAATCCCGATCAGCGATATGACGCGGTCAGGATCGCTGGTACATCGCTAAGTGGTCGCTAGTGAGCTGCCACACAGGCAGATCTCACTAGAGACATCGCTGGGGACGGGGATCGCTACTTACCTGTCACACCAGGCGATCCTGCATCCTCCCGCCCGGCTCCACGCGTCGCTCGTCGTCACAGCAGGAAGCGCCGCAGGAAGCTGACGACGAGAAACAGTCCAGGACGTTCTCGCGCGATCAACGATAACCAGCGGGGGAGTCGGTCGTAGGTAAGTATCACACACAGCGATATCGCTAGCAATATCGCTATAACGTCACAAGTTATAGCGATATTGCTAGCGATATCGCTTAGTGTGACATGCCCTTAACAAATGTGCTGAGGTTTGTCCTTTGACTGGGATATATGACAAGAAATAGCAAAGGCAGACATGATCTGAAATAAAGGAAATGTGTAAATAAGAAAATTAATTTTGCTGCCTCATTGTATACAGACTTTTGGAATACATTTTACTGTATAGAGTGTCACACAATCTCTTTCCAGGAATTTCTCACATGTACCTTATATACTCGTGTATAAGCCGAGATTTTCAGCCCATGTTTTTGGGCTCAAAGTCCCCCTCTCGGCTTATTCGCGAGTCATATACCGGGGGGGTGGGTGAGGGGTTAGAGACTATACTCACCTCTCCTGGCACGTCTCTGCAGCCCCTGCATTTGCCTCTGCCGTCTGCTTCCTGCATTCAGCAGTCACGTGGTACCGCTCATTAAACTCAAGAATCTGCTCATATTTAATGAGCAGTACCACATGACCAGCTGAATGCAGGAAGCAGACGGCGGAGGGAGAAGCAGGGGCTGCTGCTGCAGAGAAGACCTTGTGGCTAGGATGGGTGAGTATGACGGGGGCAGAGTGATATTCACCTCTGTCCCCGTTCCAAGCCGTGCACCACTGTGTCTCCGGGTCCTCCTGCTGTGACGGCAGAGGGTGCGATGACGTAGTCAGTGCGTGCCCTCTGCTGTCAATACAGAGATCCGGGAGACACAGCGGTGCATGACTTGGAACGGGGACAGGTGAATATCGCCACTGCCAGCGGCTCAGGACACTGGCACCTGGCCCCCAGCGACGGAGAGGTGAGTATGTCATTTTATTTTTATTGCAGCAGCAGCAAATAAGGTGTATTTATGGAGCATCTTATGGGGCAGCATTAACCCTTGTGGAGCAGCATATGGGGGGGTATTTATGGGGCAGCATTAACCCTTGTGGAGCAGCATATGGGGGGTATTTATGGGGCAGCATTAACCCTTGTGGAGCAGCATATGGGGAGTATTTATGGGGCAGCATTAACCCTTGCGGAGCAGCATATGGGGGGTATTTATGGGGCAGCATTAACCCTTGTGGAGCAGCATTAACCCTTGTGCAGCAGCATATGGGGGGTATTTATGGAGCATCTTCTTGGGCCAGCATTAACCCTTGTGCAGCAGCATATGGGGGGGTTTATCTATGGAGCATCTTCTTGGACCACCATTTATCCCTAGGCTTATACACGAGTCAATAAGTTTTCCCAGTTTTTTGTGGCAAAATTAGGGGGATCGGCTTATGCACGGGTCGGCTTATACACAAGTATATATGGTAACTGAATAGTCTAGACAAATAACCTATTTCCAGTGGTCAAGGTCATTCTCCACCCCTCCCTACTTGAGGGTGGTTCACTCTCGGCCAGCAGGAGAGCACTAATGTTACCCTTGATCCAACCTTTGAGTAATCACAATAATATATGCTATAGAGAAAAAAAATGATGCAATAGAAGAATACTAACTGCAGTTTTGAAATCAGCTTGCCTATTTTAGTCTGAATCACCCTAAAAACAGTTTTAAGCATGGTTCTGTTACCCCATTTGAGGTTCACATTTTGTTTTAGACTAATGCTAGTGGCTCCTTTGAGGCTTATATCTGAAGCCTTTGAAAAGAACATTTGTGCTGAGAGGGTTTTGACTTCAATGATGCAGCTGGAGTTACATTGTGTGCTTTGTCTAACATTATTTTTGGCAGTATCCACCTGTATAAGACGGGCACCGAGACATTGAATGCATCTTTGTGGCCAGTGCATAGTTCGAAAAATGATTTCCGATTCTGTATCATTAAAGTCAATGGCTCCATCAGTGCAAATGTCTGAATCTCGTTTTCCAAAGCTTTAGATATAAGTCCGGAAGTAGTCACTCACAGTACGCTAAAATGCACTGTGAACCCTGCTTAGTATTAAATTATGATTTAGGGTTCCATGTGAGGTGAGGTCACCTTCTTGCTGATAGCTTAATTAATTTTACTCAAAACTGTACATACATGTGTAGCTATAGTGGAAATCATGTATTCATTAATTGCAGAGTGCTGCTTTATATTATTTGTATAATGTGTGTGTATTTGTATATGTGTCTATGCCTCAACAACTCATATATGTCACGCTTACCGTGGCTCCTGCCGCTGCTCCCGTTCCTGGTCCCGCGCTGGCCACGGTCTCCAGGCGCGTCCGCCGCTCCCCGCGCGCTCCTGCGGCAGGCACGCGCCCGCCAGCTCTCCTGCGTCCTGCCTCACAGTCAGTCCGCCGCTCCCGGTGCGCTCTGTAGCAGGCGCGCGCCCGCCTGCTCCCCTGCATCCTGCCCCATGGTCAGCTTCTCTGACCAGCCCAGGACGCATGCGCGCCTCTCATCCCAGACCTCAGCACAGACTGGCTCCGCCCATCGCTCCGCCCCCATGACCCTGGAGGTCTGACCTGGAAGTCCTGCTCCTATAAAAGGGAGCTGCCCTTTCAGACCCATGCCTGATTATCTATTGTGTCCCACGACAGATTCTCGGGTCCTCCGTCTCGGTTTCTCTCGCTAGCACCCAGCCTTGTGCCTATCCCGCCTTGTGTATTCTATTGATCTCTCTCCATCTTTGTATTCCCTTCCAGAGTCCGCCATTCTTGTCCGTTCCTGCCTTCACCCGTGTGTGCCTTCCTTCCTGATCCGCTCCTGCCAACTCCGGTTCCTCCTGCCTGCTCGCCGTTCAGTCCTGCAGCCGTCCCTCCTGTGTTCGCCAGCCTGCCGACCAGCCCGGTGTTCGCCTGTCTACTCCTCCAGTTGTCCCCAAGTACCAGCTTCCACGGCGATAGTCTCCTCTGGGCCTGCCCCTAACACTCCCTGTATAGGGGGTGGTACACCTGGCCTGCTCGCCCGGGGGTAGGTTTGTCGTCGCGGTCCTGTGGGTTCACCTTTGGAGTCTTCACAGCCTCACAGAATAATCAGGCCATGGACCCCGCTGGTACCCCAACCCAAAAGGAACTTTTGTTCCTATGGGAAAATCAGGTGAGGATCATGTCTTTCCTCAAATCCATGGAGTCCCGTTTGTCTTCTCTACAGGCCTCGGATCCGGGGAGTGCCTCCCAGATCACCGATCTCCAACAGGAGCTCGCCCAGCAGTGCGACAATCAGGCCCACATTTTGAATTACATGGCCTTGGTAGATAACCGCCTGCTAGCTCTCCAGACCGCAGCGCAACTCCGGTTCAGCCCACTACCCCGCTTCCCAGTCCTCGTCTGGCGAAGCCCCCGCGATACAGTGGCGACCCCAAGTCGTGTAGGGGCTTCTTAAATCAATGCCAACTACACTTTGAGTTGCTGCCACAACAGTATCCCACCGATCGAGCCAAGGTGGCCTTTATTGTGTCCCACTTAGAAGGGGAGGCTCTGGCTTGGGTTAACCCCCTCTGGGAACGTGATGACCCCTTAGTCGCCCAAATCTCCTTTTTCCTGGATACCTTCCGTAAGGTGTTTGATGAGCCGGGTCGTTTGGCTTCCACCACCGAATCTCTATTCAATCTGCACCAGGGCTCGCTTTCGGTAGGCCAGTACACCATTCGGTTTTGCACCCTGTCCTCGGAGTTGTGTTGGAACAATGAGGCCTTGGTGGGAGCCTTTTGGCGGGGCCTTTCTAGTCGAATCAAGGGTGAGTTGGCGGGTCGAGATACTCCCACCTCCCTGGAGGATCTGATCTCTTTGGCCACCCGCATCGACCTACGCTTTCAGGAATGATCCCGAGAGGTCGCTAGAGAGAGAAGATCTTCTCGCGCTCCTTTTGCCGCCCGTAGTCCGCCCCGCTCCCGCCCAGTGACAGCGTCTGCGGTCCCGATACCGGAGCCCATGCAAGTGGATCGTCTCAAGCCAGTGGAGGAGCGCCAGAGAGAGAGGGTCGAACAGAGGCTCTGCTTTTATTGTGGGAGTGCTGCCCATTTCCTTCGTTCCTGTCCTATATGTCCGGGAAACGCCTCCGCCTAGGACAGGTAAGAGAGGCCTTCCTAGGTAATTTTGACTCCTCTCTACCCTTGACTCTTTCCGTCCTGTTGCATCTAGGTTCTAAACGTTTTTCCGAATGGGCTTATATTGATTCTGGGGCGGCTGGTAACTTTATCCAACTCGAGGCAGTTAGGAGGCTTCGGATTCCTGTCAGATCCCTGGAGACCCCTCGGCAGATTGCGTCGGTCGACGGCCAACCCCTCCGGGAGTCCGTTACTCAGGTCACCGAGGAAGTGGAACTTCAGATTGGAGCCTTACACCGGGAGAGGATTGTTTTCTACGTACTGCCTTCGTTATCTCATACCATCCTTTTGGGTCTTCCTTGGCTAAGAACACACGAGTCTACTCTTGACTGGCGTTCCGGTGACGTTCTGCGATGGGGCCAGCCTTGCCAAAACAAGTGTCTTCTCACCGTACAGCCGCAGAGTTTTCCACGTTCAACATCAACAGAGTTACCTTCCGCCTACTGGGCTTTTTTGGACGTCTTTGACAAGAAGGAGGCCGAGAGCCTGCCTCCGCATCGGCCATATGATTGCCCCATCGACCTTGTCTCCGGTTCCACTCCGCCCCGAGGTTGGATTTATCCGCTTTCTCCCTCCGAGACTCAGGCTATGTCCGAATATGTTCAGGAGAACCTGGCCAGAGGCTTTATTCGCAAGTCTTCCTCGCCCGCCGGGGCTGGGTTCTTTTTTGTGAAGAAGAAGGATGGGTCCCTCCATCCCTGTATTGACTACAGAGGTCTCAACGACATCACCATTAAGAACAAATACCCCCTTCCTCTCATTCCAGAGCTATTTGACCGTCTACGGGGAGCACAGATCTTCACTAAGTTGGATCTTCGGGGGGGCCTATAATCTGGTCCGGATTTGCTCTGGTGATGAATGGAAGACCGCTTTCAACACCCGTGACGGCCACTATGAGTACCTCGTTATGCCCTTCGGGTTGTGCAATGCTCCCGCAGTGTTCCAAGAGTTTGTCAATGACATATTCCGAGATCTACTCTACTCCTGCGTGGTGGTATACTTGGATGACATCCTGGTGTTTTCTCCGGATCTGTCTACGCACCGAAAAGACGTCCGCCAAGTCTTACTTCGTCTGAGAGAAAATCGTCTCTATGCCAAGCTGGAGAAATGCGCCTTTGAACAGTCGTCACTGCCGTTCTTGGGGTACATAATTTCTGACTCTGGCTTGCACATGGACCCGGGAAAAGTGTCCGTGGTACTCAACTGGCCGCGTCCCCAGGGAATTAAGGCAATCCAGCGGTTCCTGGGGTTTGCCAACTAATACCGGCAGTTTATCCCACACTTTTCTTCGTTGACCGCTCCTATCTCCGCTTTGATCCGCAAAGGAGCCAACCCCCACCGCTGGTCTCCTGAAGCCGAGAACGCCTTCCAAACCCTGAGGCAAGCCTTTGCCACAGCTCCCGTACTTCACCGTCCAGAGGCTAACAAGCCATTCACCCTTGAGGTGGATGCCTCTGCCACCGGAGCAGGAGCGGTCCTCTCTCAAAGATCCTCCTCTGGACGACTGGTTACCTGCGGCTTCTTCTCCAAAACATTTTCTCCTTCGGAGAGGAACTATACCATTGGGGACAGAGAATTGCTCTCCATCAAACTAGCTTTGGAGGAGTGGCGGTATCTTCTGGAGGGCGCTGTACATCCACTCCAGATCTACACCGACCACAAGAATTTAGCGTATATCCAGTCAGCACAAAGGCTTAACCCCCGGCAAGCTAGGTGGTCCCTGTTCTTTACCCGATTCGACGTTGAGCTTCATTTCCGTCCTGGTGACAAAAACCTTAAAGCGGATGCCTTATCCCGGTCATTTCTGGTCACCGATACCGAAGAGGAACCTTCACACATAGTGGAGCCTAGCAAGCTCATCGTAGTCGCTCCGGTGAGCATGACTTCCTTACCTCCCGGGAAGACTTTTGTTCGAGACGATGACAGGAAGCGAGTTCTCTACTGGGGTCATGCCTCCAAGCTAGCAGGTCATGTTGGCCTCAAGAAAACACTTTCCTTCATCACCCGTTTTTATTGGTGGCCCTCCCTACCTCAAGATGTCCGAAACTTCATCGCTTCATGCCCATCTTGTGCCAAGAACAAGGTCCCTCGACACCAACCCTCCGGTCTCCTGCATCCACTTCCGGTGCCCTCAGCTCCGTGGCAGCATGTCGCGATGGACTTTATTACGGATCTACCTCAGTCTTTGGGTCACAGTCATTTTTGTGGTCGTAGACCGCTTCTCCAAGATGGCCCATTTCATCCCTCTGCCCGGACTACCTTCCGCCCCCGAGCTGGCACGGATTTTCATCTCTCATGTCTTTCGGATTCATGGCTTCCCCAAGCACATTGTCTCGGATAGAGGGGTTCAGTTTACCTCGTGATTCTGGAAGGCCCTATGCAAGCTGATGGAGGTAACATTGGACTTTTCCTCCGCCTACCATCCTCAATCTATCGGTCAAGCAGAACGTACAAACCAAATTCTCGTAACGTACCTCCGACATTTTTCTAACGCCCACCAGAACGATTGGTCCAGCCTGCTCCCGTGGGCCGAATTTGCCTACAACAATCATACCAGTGAATCCTCTGCCAAGTCACCCTTCTTTATTGTTTACGAACAACATCCTGGTGTACCTCTGCCGGTGTGCCGGTGGCCGATCTTCTAGCCGAGGAGTTCTCCAGGGTCTGGCAGGAGACCAAAGCAGCACTTGAACGGGCACGTGACAATTTTAAGAAACATGCCGATAAACGCTTGGATGCCCCGTTGTACCACCCTGGAGATAAAGTCTGGCTATCTTCAAAATTTGTCCGCCTCAAAGTTCCCTCGTACAAACTGGGTCCCCGGTACATCGGTCCCTTTGAGATTTTAGCTCGTATCAACGATTGTTATGAAAGAGTCACCATAGGAGGCAGACACAAAATAGAAGCTACGTCCAGAAAACCAGAGAAGTTGGCAACTATCAGATTGCGGACCCCTGAACCTATCAACACAACTAGCAGTAGCCGTGGGGGGTTCCTACGGTGCCCTAGACCCCTCGATCACAGCCGGAGAGCTAAATAGCCTAAAGACAGAAAAGGAAATCTAAACTGCCCCAGAGCAGACCCCAAAGTAAAAGGCAGCCCCCAACATATAATGACGGTGAAGCAAGATGAAAAAACACTCACACAGACAGAAAGATAGGCTGAGCAAACGATGGGGCCCAAACTAACTAAACAGGACAGGAAAGGAAGGTTGCTGTCTGCAATCTTCCAAAACCCTATCAAAGACATAAGCCAACAGGCTGATATGGAAAAAGACCCTGAAGCAGCTAGGCTTCAAAAGCTATATCAGCACTCAGGTACTTTCTGAAGACAGAGCTAAAGGAATTCAGCTCACCCCAGCAGGGAATGGCAGAAATCCAGAAAAACAAAGCAAAACAAAGTCAAAGCACAAATGCAAAAGGCAGAGCAGAAAACTTAGCTTTAGAAGAGCAGGAATTCAGACTGGTCTCCAAGGATCCCACAGAGAAATCACCCGCAGGGCAGAAGGGCGTCGGCGGCCTTATATCCAGTCAGTCACTCCACTCAGCCAGTCATCATCATTAGGCTCAGGTGCTTGATAATCAGGCTCACTACCTTTCTTTACCAGAAGAGGGAGTTCATCAGGCCTCAGTAGTGAAGGGGAAAATGAACTCACAACAAACGATGTGGCCTACAAATTAAAACTCCCAGCCTCGCTACGAATCCCTAATTCGTTCCACGTTTCCCTCTTGAAACCTGTTGTGCTTAACCACTTTCATGCTTCTGCTGGCCGCTCTCCAGCGTCCGTTTCCATGCAAGATGTCTTTGAGGTTAAGGACATTCTTGCCATGAAGAGATCTAGAGGTAAAACCTTTTTCTTAATCGATTGGAAAGGTTTTGGTCCAGAGGAGAGATCTTGGGAGCCCCGGGAGAACATTCAGGCTCCTCAGATTTTGGCAAAGTTCCTTTCCGGCCTTAAGAGGAGGGGGCGTAAGAATGGGGTACTGTCACGCTTACCGTGGCTCCTGCCGCTGCTCCCGTTCCTCGTCCCGTGCTGGCCACGGTCTCCAGGCGCGTCCGACGCTCCCCGCGCGCTCCTGCGGCAGGCACGCGCCCGCCGGCTATCCTGCGTCCTGCCTCACGGTCAGTCCACCGCTCCCGGTGTGCTCTGTAGCAGGCGCGCGCCCACCCGCTCCCCTGCGTCCTGCCCCATGGTCAGCTTCTCTGACCAGCCCAGGACGCATGCGCGCCTCTCACCCCAGACCTCAGCACAGACTGGCTCCGCCCATCGCTCCGCCCCCGTGACCCTGGAGGTCTAACCTGGAAGTCCTGCTCCTATAAAAGGGAGCTGCCCTTTCAGACCCGTGCCTGATTATCTATTGTGTCCCACGACAGATTCTCAGGTCCTCCGTCTCCTGCGTTTCTCTCGCTAGCACCCAGCCTTGTGCCTATCCCGCCTTGTGTATTCTATTGATCCCTCTCCATCTTTGTATTCCCTTCCAGAGTCCACCATTCCTGTCCGTTCCTGCCTTCACCCATGTGTGCCTTCCTGATCCGCTCCTGGCAACTCCGGTTCCTCCTGCCTGCTCGCCGTTCAGTCCTGCAGCCGTCCCTCCTGTGTTCGCCAGCCTGCCGACCAGCCCGGTGTTCGCCTGTCTACTCCTCCAGTTGTCCCCAAGTACCAGCTTCCGCGGCGATAGTCTCCTCCGGGCCTGCCCCTAACACTCCCGGTATAGGGGGTGGTACACCTGGCCTGCTCGCCCGGGGGTAGGTTCGTCGTCGCGGTCCTGTGGGTTCACCTTTGGAGTCTTCACAGCCTCACAATATAGATACAGTATGTTAATAGCTACCTTTAGAACAGAACCTAATAATTACGTTTTGGTGTATAATCTCAGCATCCTACATCAGCACATTTTCTTAATTTAAAATATCACAAAAGTTAGATTTCTGAATCTGCTGAAAGTTTGGGATCTAAATAAATATCTGAGGTGGGGTCAAGCTCTAAACTTGATAAGTACGCACAATAATACTGCTAAAAATGACAATTGCCGAAGTCTGTCAGTTTTGCTAAGTTAGCATGGAGCAAGCAATGAGAAAATTTGGTTTATGCTAAATATCTAAAAATTGGGTAACTCTAATAGTGGTAACTGAACACAAGTGCATGAGTTTACACTTGAACAAATCAAATAATTAAAAAGTTTTTGACAATGACATGCAAAGTTAGGTAATGGCACTTCAAAGTTAACAATTCTACAAAAATTTCTTAAATGAAATAATAAAGACAAAATTAAAAAACAATTAGACATATCTTGATTACATGAAAATCCTGGGCCTAATTAAAAATGTGTGCTCTGTACATCACAAACCAACTTTCTTACTACAGATGCTTCTCACAAAATTAGAATAACATCAAAAAGTTAACTTATTTCAGTTTTTCAATACAAAAAGTGAAACTCATATATTTATTTCTGTTAATGTTGATGATTATGGCTTACAGCCAAAAAAAAACCCCAATGGTCATTATCTCAGTAAATTAGAATACTTTATAACACCAGCCTGAAAAATTATTTTAAAATCCGAAATGTTGGTCTCATGAAATGTATGTTCAGTAAACGCACTCAGTACATGTTTGAGCTCCTTTTGCATCAATTACTGCATCAATGTGGCATGGCATGGAGGCGATCAGCCTGTGGCACTGCTGAGGTGTTATGGAAGCCCAAGTTGCTAGCAGCATTCAGCTTGTCTGCAATGTTGGGTCTTGTGTCTCTCATCATCCTCTTGACAATACCCGATTGATTCTCTATGGGGTTAAGGTCAGGCACGTTTGCTGGCTAATCAAGCACCTTGATACTGTTATTTTTAAACCAGGTATTTGTACTTTTGGACAGGTGCCAAATTCTGATGGGGAATTAAATTTCCATCTCCAGAAACCTTGTTGGCAGAGGGAAGCATAAAGTGCTATAAAACTTCCAGGTAGACAGCTGCGCTGATTTTGGTCTTGATAAAACACAGTGGACCTACAAAAGCAGATGACATGGCTCCCAAAACCATCACTGACTGTGAAAACTTCACACTAGACCTCAAGCAGTATGGATTGTGTGCCTCTCCATTCTTCCTCCAGACTCTAGGACATTGATTTCCAAATGAAATGCAAAATTAACTTTCATGTGAAAACAACACCTTGGACCACTGAGCAACAGTCCAGTTCTTTTTCTCCTTGGCCTAGGTAAGGCGCTTTTGGCATTGTCTATTGGTCATGAGTGGCTTGACACAAGGAATGAGACACTTGTAGCCCATGTTCTGGATACATCTGTGTGTGGTGGCTCTTGAAGCAATGACTCTAGTAGCAGTCCACTCCATGTGAATCTCCCCCAGATTTTGAAATGGCCTTTTCTTAACAATCCTTTCAAGGATGCGGTTATCCCGCTTGCATGTGCATCTTTTTCTACCACACTTTTTCCTTCCACTCAACTTTCCATTAATATGCTTGGATAGAGCACTCTATGAACAGCCAGCTTCTTTAGCAATGACCTTTTGTGGCTTGGCCTCCTTGTGGAGTGTGTCAATGACTGCCTTCTGGACATCTATCAAGTCAGCAGTCTTCCCCCTAGATTGTGGAGCCTACTGAAGCAGACTAAGGGACCTTTTTAAACTCTTAGGAAGCCTTTGCAGATGCTTCTGCTAATTATTCTAATTTACTGAGATGATGATTATGGCTTATAGCCAACGAGAACCCAAAAGTCATTAACATTAACAGAAAAAAACACATGAAATAAGATTGCTCTGTTTGCAATGACTCTATATAATACTGTATATGGGTTTCACTTTTGTATTGAAGAACTGAAATAAATTAACTTTTTGATGATATTCTAATTTTTTGAGAGGCACCTGTATATCTGGCTGAGTTATGCTATTTTATAACCATCAATGGAATGTTCCAGAAGATTAAAAAATATCTATACAACCAATACATCTTTTATATTCAATGCATATGACAAATCGAGTATTGAGGTGTATTGGTTTTATTTAAAGAGGACCATATGGAATAGACCAGTTGGGTTCTGTAATTAAAAGTGTTCCTCAGGAAGGGAAAAACAAATGACCAAAGGATATGTTATTCTTAATTACATTTAGTTAGATTTAAATCAAATCAAAATAATTTTGCCTAGGGAGGTAGTCACTATAGAATTAAAATGGCGGCTGCCTTCACTGAGATAAACCGGTTCTAAAATACAGGTACATGGGAGCATGTGCAGTAGGAAATTTCTCTGCTGTGCTCTGGAAATAATCCATGTATTGTCATACACAAAGAGGTTTGAGCGGCCTCTTCTTCCCTCAGCACCTCTGGTATCTCCAGCAGGAATAGTAGAACAGGTCTTCTTACATATGAAGGAGGGTGGCGCCCCCTACTGCACATGGTCACAGGCTCCTGTCCTAACATTCTGCGACAGGTTTCTCTCAGTATAACAATGTGGCAGTCATTTTAATTCTATAGTATTTAATTCCGTTGTTAAAAGAATTATGTGGCGCCCCTAAGGGTTCAGTCGCCACAGAGGTACTGCACCTCCTCCTGAGGTGTGGTACCCCACCATCCAGGTAAGGTGGAGACACCTGACCACGCTCCAACACCTGCATCCCACACAACACATTAGTGTAGCAAAGCACCCTTTGGTGGCTCCCTGCTTGGAACACGAAGTGTGCTGGGAGGCGGGTGGAACTTAGTTGGCACCAAAAGAGTGGGAAGAGTTTAGGATTTAGTCAGTCTGACAGGGTCAGTGGAAGAGAGAAGATCCCCTGAGTGGGATGGATGAAGGAAGTGCTGCAGCCGACCTCAGTGACCTGGGTCAGCTGGCACAGGAAAGGGACATTGATGGAAAGCCTGACTCTCTCCATAAGAAAGAAGGATTAGTACGGAACATAAGGAGAGGAGGACTAAGGATTAGGGTTAGAGCAGAACCCTTCCCAAGTTCACAGCGCAAGGCTGGGTCCGGTCCCCGAGGTTGTATGGATACTAATGGTCCTGCAGCTGACACCGGAGGAATAGAAGTTGTCACCACTTTATTCCCACACAAGACTTGGGGGCACAACAGCAACATGAGTGAGCAGGGACTAGGTAGTAAGGAGTCCCCGAAGCAGGCTACAGCTGTCTGCCATACAATTAGAGTTCATAGGAACATCTGACAGGAAGAACTCCAGTGTAACTCAGTACTGTGAGTACTTCACTATAGGCGCAAGAAGGGAGACGTTCAGAAAAGGCATATGTTGGCGGAGTGTTGGAAAGGAGTACTTCATCTTGCCTGGAAGTTGGCTGAGCTCCTGACCTGGAGGACACGGCACAGATGTGGGCACCTGTATGCGCAACAGACTGTGAGTAAAGCTTTGGAACTACATGCCCTGGTGTCCTCCGCTTATTCCTGCGCCAACACACTCAGCACTGCTACATCTTTGTGCCTAACACTGCGCCATCCACGTCTCCCCTCACCGCCACTTCACCTACTCTGCCCTGGGACTACAGCCCTACCTGTGGAGGGCTACACCATCATTGCTGCACTATACTCTCTGACCCAGAGGATCTGTCTAGCGTCGGCTTAACATCTCCCTTGCCGAACACCACAGGTGGCGTCATGACTCATTTATTCACAAACTTTAATCATGACCCACAAGCTCGACATCCCGCTTTTACAATGGACGCCCAGGGCCACGGACTGGGTCACTGCCACTGTGACAACTCCCATTGAAACCAACGGGCCCGGCTCTGAGTACCCCACCAGCCCTGGGAGGGCGATCCAACTTGGCGTCACGAACAGGATGACGAAGCCCGGTGCCACCGGGTTCTGTGTGCCTGAGTTTTATTGGACTTAAACATTGCTGAGAATGTGTAGAATAACCAAATTAATAGACTGCAAAATGGACTCTCAAAATGGCCACCGGCGCGGTGAAGAAGGGCGTGACAATATGGGTGGTCCTAAGAAAAGACCGCGAACTGTCCTGGGGCTCCCCTGCCTGAACTTCTAGGCAACTGCAACATGGCCCACCCCCCGAGGGGTTTGGATACTGGCTTGGTATGGAGGAGTAGGAAGAAGACGCCGCCCTCAGAAGGAGGAGCGAGAGCCGGTGGCGGGAAAAGAGGCCTGGAAGGAGGAAGAATGCCAGAATGCCATGATGGAAGAAGGACAGAGGCCAGGAGAATGCAATGGAGAGAAACCACTTGCTCCCAGGCAGCCCCTGCGGGGCATATGGCCGCTACGATACCATCTACAGCGCCCACCTCCACCTCCAAGCCGATGCTGCCACTGGATGCGGCCTGCCAGGAGGAGGTATATGAGAGCCCCAGAGCAAGCGGTAGAGCAGGGGCAGAGGCTCTACTCGGACCTGGCGCAGCCGCGCAGGTCCATCCCGGAGGCTTTGGCAGGCGCCGATCCTGCAACAGCTTCGACCCAGCTGCAGGCCGCTCATCAGGCAGCCCCGGAGGTTGTGGCTGCCATCATCCACCCTCCTGTACCCACACAGGAGCTCGAACATCACTGGGAATCACCAGGTAGGATCACTGCCCCTGCCATGATCCTGGCATTAGGGACTGCTGCCATGGACAGAAATGGGCCCGTGATTGCTCGGATATCGAGTGGCAGCACCCAAATTGCACCGTGCCAGCAGCAACCGGCAGCAGCACTGCTAACTGTGGTGCCACCTGAAACTGGAGAACAACATCCATTGGTACCAGCAGCAACTCCTGCAGAATCACTGGCAGCAGAGATACCACGAGCAGCAGCTGAAGTGCTACCCTCACAGGCAGCAGTTACTCCCGCTGCCATTCCATCTACACAGGCAGATACCAACCTCACTTCTTGGGAGAAGGAATACCTGCAATTTGTGAACAATCAGCAAGAAGAGGATGTCCTTCAGTTCTCCCCTGGAAGCAGCCCAAGTGACCCGCTTCCACCACCCCAGGAGGGGACCATCACTAAGAATTAATAGCTGTTACCCAAGAGGGTATAGGCACCGTTATGCCTTTTTCATTTTTCATTTTTGTTCATCATGTTGCTTTTCTTTTGATTCCAGTTTGCCCAGTTTCTTTGGCAGCCCTTTATAGTTGAACTGTGGAGATCATGGACAATGAGTGATCCAGAACTGTCCTGTAAATAGTTGTACCTCTTAAGGTGCTTTCTCTTGGTTTTACATAGACCTGCTTTAATAGGGACATTTCAAGACATCTTGGCTGGATCAGTGTCTACTTTACATAATTGCACTTAATAATAATGTTTAGCATTTTGATAGAAAAAGTAAATAGTGATAGTGTTTAATAAAGACATTAATGGTAATAGAACAGATTTTATATAGGATATAGTTGGTCGTGAGATCTAGGAATCGGACTAATAGTGAATGTTTTACAGAGTTTAGACTCATGTTAATGTTTGAATAAAGATGAAAAATTTGAATAAAGATTTGAAAATGCAGGTGACGAACCAGGCGTCGCCGGTTGTCACCTAGGGTCTAGAAGTAATAGTAAAAAGGTGAAAGAAATGTGTTAATGATAATACTTGAACTGGTAGTGAGTTTACTGCCAATAGCACTTTAAATTAGGTACTATATTTCGACATAGATAGTTAGTTAAATTGTTTGAAACGTTCAAGGATCAGCGCCTCCCATATTGGGAAGTTTAGATAAGTATTGTTTATTAAGCATTCAAAAATTTTTGTATGTTCCTGATTTTTGTCTGTCTTTGTTTCACTTACAACCCGCGGACGTGCTGTGTTTAACGGGGGGTATGTGGTGCCCCTAAGGGTTCAGTCGCCACAGTGGTACTGCACCTCCTCCTGAGGTGTGGTACCCCACCATCCAGGTAAGGTGGAGACACCTGACCACGCTCCAACACCTGCATCCCACACAACATCCTGCATCCCACACGACCTCAGTGACCTGGGTCCGCTGGCACAGGAAAGGGACATTGATGGAAAGCCTGACTCTCTCCATAAGAAAGAAGGATTAGTACGGAACATAAGGAGAGGAGGACTAAGGATTAGGGTTAGAGCAGAACCTTCCCAAGTTCACAGCGCAAGGCTGGGGTCCGGTCCCCGAGGTTGTATGGATACTAATGGTCCTGCAGCTGACATCGGAGGAATAGAAGTTGTCACCACTTTATTCCCACACAAGACTTGGGGGCACAACAGCAACATGAGTGAGTCGGGACTAGGTAGTAAGGAGTCCCCGAAGCAGGCTACAGCTGTCTGCCATACAATTAGAGTTCATAGGAACATCTGACAGGAAGAACTCCAGTGTAACTCAGTACTGTGAGTACTTCACTATAGGCGCAAGAAGGGAGACGTTCAGAAAAGGCATATGTTGGCGGAGTGTTGGAAAGGAGTACTTCATCTTGCCTGGAAGTTGGCTGAGCTCCTGACCTGGAGGACACGGCACGGATGCGGGCACCTGTACGCGCAACAGACTGTGAGTAAAGCTTTGGAACTACATGCCCTGGTGTCCTCCGCTTATTCCTGCGCCAACACACTCAGCACTGCTATATCTTTGTGCCTAACACTGCGCCATCCACGTCTCCCCTCACCGTCACTTCACCTACTCTGCCCTGGGACTACAGCCCTACCTGTCGAGGGCTACACCATCATTGTTGCACTATACCATCTGTCCCAGAGGATCTGCTTGCAGCGTCGGCTTAACATCTCCCTTGCCGAATACCACAGGTGGCGTCACAACTTATTTATTCACAAACTTTAATCATCACCCACAAACTCGACATCCTGCTTTTACAATGGACGCCCAGGGCCATGGACCAGGTCACTGCCACTGTGACAACTCCCATTGAAACCAACGGGCCCAGCTCCAAGTACCCCACCAGTCCTGGGGAGGGCAATCATTGCTCATCGAATGTATTTAGGAAATTATTAATCATAGTAGCATAGTAAGGCCGAAAAAGACATTAGTCCATCCAGTTTAGCCTATAAAATTCTGTCAGAATAAATTCCCAGATCTACGTCCTTCTAAAGAACCTAACAATAACTGTAAGATACAATATCGTTACGCTCCAGGAAGACATCCAGGCCTCTCTTGAACCCTTCGACTGAGTTCGCCATCACCACCTCCTCAGGCAGGGAATTCCAGATTCTCAGTGCCCTAACAGTAAAGAATCCTCTTCTATGTTGGTGGAAAAAGCTTTTCTTCTCCAGATGCAGAGAATGCCCCCTTGTGACAGTCACCTCCCTTGGTATAAACAGATCCTCGGAGAGATATTTGTATTGTCCCCTTTTATACTTATACATGGTTATTAGATCACCCCTCAGTCGTCTTTTTTCTAGACTAAATAATCCTAATTTTGCTAATCTCTCTGGGTATTGTAATTCCCCCATCCCCTTTATTAATTTTGTTGCCCTCCTTTGTACCCGTTCTAGTTCTATTATATCCTTCCTGAGCACCGGTGCCCAAAACTGTACACAGTACTTCATGTGCGGTCTAACCAGAGATTTGTACAGAGGCAGTATAATGCTCTCATCATGTGTATCCAGACCTCTTTTAATGCACCCCATGATCCTGTTTGCCTTGGCAGCCGCTGCCTGGCACTGGCTGCTCAAGGTAAGTTTATCATTAACTAGGATCCCCAAGTCCTTCTCCATGTCAGATTTACCCAGTCGTTTACCATTCAGTGTGTAATGGTGATATTGATTCCTTCTTCCCATGTGTATAACCTTACATTTATCATTGTTAAACTGCATCTGCCACCTTTCGGCCCAAGTTCCCAACTTATCCAGATCCATCTGTAGCAGAATACTGTCTTCTCTTGTATTGACTGCTTTACATAGTTTTGTATCATCTGCAAATATCGATATTTTACTGTGTAAACCTTCTACCAGATCGTTTATAAATATGTTGAAGAGAATAGGTCCCAACACCGACCCCTGCGGTACCCCACTGGTCACAGCGACACAGTTAGAGAATATACCATTTATAACCACCCTCTGCTTTCTATCACTAAGCCAGTTACCTACCCATTTACACACATTTTCCCCCAGACCCAGCATTCTCATTTTGTGTACCAACCTCTTGTGTGGCACGGTATCAAACGCTTTGGAAAAATCAAGATATACCACATCCAATGACTCACTTTGGTCCAGTCTATAGCTTACCTCTTCATAAAAACTGATTAGATTGGTTTGACAGGAGCGATTCCTCATAAACCCATGCTGATATGGCGTTAAACAGTTATTCTCATTAAGATAATCCAGAATAACATCCCTCAGAAACCCTTCAAATATTTTACCAACAATAGAGGTTAGACTTACTGGCCTATAATTTCCAGGTTCACTTTTAGAGCCCTTTTTGAATATTGGTACCACATTTGCTATGCGCCAGTCATGTGGAACAGACCCCGTCGCTATAGAGTCTCTAAATATAAGAAATAATGGTTTGTCTATTACATTACTTAGTTCTCTTAGTACTCGTGGGTGTATGCCATCCGGACCCAGAGATTTATCTATTTTAATCTTATTTAGCCGGTTTTGCACCTCTTCTTGGGTTAGATTGGTGACCCTTAATATAGGGATTTCTTTGTCTCTCGGCATTTCACCTAGCATTTAATTTTTTGCACCGTGAATACCGTGCAGAAGAAGGTGTTTAATATATTAGCTTTTTCCTCATCATCTACAACCATGCTTTCCTCACAATTTTTTAATGGGCCTACACTTTCACTTTTGATTCTTTTACTATTGATATAGTTGAAGAACAGCTTGGGATTAGTTTTACTCTCCTTAGCAATATGCTTCTCTGTTTCCTTTTTGGCAGCTTTAATTATTTTTTTAGATAAAGAATTTTTCTCCTTATAGTTTTTTAGACCTTCAACGGTGCCATCCTGCTTTAGTAGTTTAAATGCTTTCTTTTTACTGTTAATTGCCCCTCTTACTTTTTTGTTTAGCCACATTGGGTTTATCCTATTTCTTGTCCTTTTATTCCCACAAAGTATAAACCACTTACAGTGCCTATTAACGATGTTCTTAAACATTTCCCATTTATTTTCTGTATTCTTATTTCTGAGGACATTGTCCAGTCAACCAGGTTAAGGGCATCTCTAAGCTGGTCAAACTTTGCCTTCCTAAAGTTCAGTGTTTTTGTGACTCCCTGACATGTCCCCCTAGCGAAAGACAAGTGAAACTGTACAATATTGTGGTCGCTATTTCCTATATGCCCAACAACCTGCAGATTTGTTATTCTGTCAGGTCTATTAGATAGTATTAGGTCTAAAAGTGCTGCTCCTCTGGTTGGATTCTGCGCCAATTGTGAAAGATAATTCTTGGCTATTAGCAGAAACCTGTTGCCTTTATGGGTTTCGCAGATCTCAGTTTCCCAGTTAATATCCGGGTAGTTAACCCCTTACCTACAATTGACGTAATATTCCGTCCATGTGACCATGGACCTAATTACCATGGACGGAATATTACGTCATCGCGATCAGCGGCGCCCACGTGGTGAGCGCCGCTGATCGCGGCCGAGTGTCAGCTAATTATCATAGCTGACACCCGGCACAATGTGTCAGGGGCGGTCACGGACCGCCCCTGACACGTTAACCCCTTGCACACCGCGATCAAACGCGATCGCGGTGTACCGGGGGTTAAAGGGAAGCATCGGCAGGGAGGGGGCTCCCTCCGTGCTTCCCTGAGCCCCCCACGGCAGCGCAATGTGCAGCGCTGCTGCGGGGGACTCCCTTCCTCCAGGCCCCCGAATCCAAGATGGCGACGGGGGCCTTCGGGGGCCTGAGGAAGCTGGCTTGCTCAGTGCCTGCAAAGCGCAGGCATGAGGAAGTCTGCAGCAGTGCCTGTGACAGATCGCTGATCTGTCACAGTGATCTGTGATGTGACAGATCAGCGATCTGTCACAGGACAGTGATGTCCCACCTGGGACAAGGTAATAAAGTAAAAAAAAAAAAAAAAAAAGTGTTAAAAATAATTTAAAAAAAAATCGCTAAATAAATTAGTTAAAAAAAAAAAAATATTCCCCAATAAATCCATTTTTTGAAAATAAAAAAAAAACAAAACAATAAAAGTACACATATTTGGTATCGCCGCGTCCGTAATGACCTGCCCTATAAAACTGTCCCATTAGTTAACCCCTTTAGCGAACCCCTTAAAAAATAAAAATAAAAAACGAAGCAAAAAATAATGATTTATTATCATACCACCGAACAAAAAGTGCAATAACGCGCGATCAAAAAGACGCATATAAATATCCATGGTACCGCTGAAAACGTCATCTTGTCCCGCAAAAAACGAGCCGCCATACAGCATCATCAGCGAAAAAATAAAAAAGTTATAGCTCGCAGAATAAAGCGATACAAAAATAATTATTTTTTATATAAAATTGTTTTCATTGCAAAAAACCGACAAAACATAAAAAAACGACCTAAATGAGGTATCGCTGTAACCGTACTGACCCGAAGAATAAAAATGCGTTATCAATTTTACCGCACGCGGAACGGTGTAAACGCACCCCCCAAAAGAAATTCATGAAAAGCTGGTTTTTGTTCATTCTGCATCCCAAAAATCGGAATAAAAAGCGATCAAAAAATGTCACGTGCCCGAAAATGGTACCAATAAAAACGTCAACTCGTCCCGCAAAAAATAAGACCTCACATGACTCGGTGGGTCAAAATATGGAAAAATTATAGTTCACAATATGTGGTGATGCAAAAACTATTTTTACAATAAAAAGCGTCTTTTAGCGTGCGACAGCCGCCAAACATAAAAACCGCCATAAATCGTAAATCAAACCCCCCGTTATCACCCCCTTAGTTAGAGAAAAATAATAAAACTAAAAGAAAATGTATTTATTTCCATTTTCCCGCTAGGGTTAGGGTTAGGGTAGGGTTAGGGCTAGGGTTAGGGTTAGGGCTAGGGTTAAGGCTAGGGTTAGGGTTAGGGTTAGGGTTAGGGCTAGGGTTAGGGCTAGGGTTAGGGTTAGGGATAGGGTTAGGGATAGGGCTCAGATTAGGGTTAGGGGTGTGTTGAGGTTAGGGTTGGAGTTATAATTGGGGGTTTCCACTGTTTGGGCACATCAGGTGCTCTCCAAAGGCAACATGGCGTCTGATCTCAATTCCAGCCAATTCTGCGTTGAAAAAGTCAAATGGTGCTCCTTCCCTTCCAGGCTCTGCCATGTGCCCAAACAGTGTTTTACCCCCACATGTAGGGTATCAGCCTACTCAGGACAAATTACAAAACAACTTTTGGGGTCCAATTTCTCCTGTTACCCTTAGGAAAATAAAAAATTGGGGGCAAAAATATAATTTTGCGGAAAAAAATGTTTTTTTTATTTTCACGCCCAGGCGTTATAAACTTCTGTGAAGCACTTGGGGGTTCAAAGTGCTCTCCACACATCTAGATAAGCTCCATGGGGGGTCTAGTTTCCAAAATGGGGTCACTTGTGGGGAGTTTCAATAGTTTAGGTACATCAGGGGCTCTCCAAACGCACATGACACCCGCATACCAATCCATCAAAGTCTGCATTCCAAAACGTCACTACTTCCCTTCCGAGCCCCGACGTGTGCCCATACAGTAGTTTTCTCCCACATATGAGATATCAGCGTACTCAGGACAAATTGGACAACAACTTTTGGGGTCCAATTTCTCCTGTTACCCTTGGGAAAATAAAAAAAAATGGGGACTAAAAGATGATGTTTGTTGAAAAAATACGATATTTTTATTTTCACGCCCGGTCGTTATAAACTTCTGTGAAGCACTGGGGGGTTCAAAGTGCTCACCACACATCTAGATAAGTTCATTAGGGGGTCTAGTTTCCAAAATGGGGTCACTTGTGGGGGGTTTCCACTGTTTAGGTACATCAGGGGCTCTCCAAACGCAACATGACACCCGCAGACCATTCCATCAAAGTCTGCATTCCAAAACGTCACTACTTCCCTTCCGAGCCCCGACGTGTGCCCATACAGTAGTTTTCTCCCACATATGAGGTATCAGCGTACTCAGGACAAATTGGACAACAACTTTTGGGGTCCAATTTCTCCTGTTACCCTTGGGAAAATAAAAAAATGGGGACTAAAAGATCATGTTTGTGGAAAAAATACGATTTTTTTATTTTCACGCCCGGACGTTATAAACTTCAGTGAAGCACTGGGGGGTTCAAAGTGCTCACCACACATCTAGATAAGTTCCTTGGGGGGTCTAGTTTCCAAAATGGTGTCATTTGTGGGGGGTTTCTACTGTTTTGGTACATCAGGGGCTTTCCTAATGCGACATGGTGTCCGATCTCAATTCCAGCCAAAAACGTCAAATGGCGCTGCTTCCCTTCCGAGCTCTGCCATACGCCCAAATAGTGGTTTACACCCACATGTGGGGTATCAGCGTACTCAGGATAAATTGCACAATATCTTTTAGGGTCCTGTTACTTTTGGAAAAATAAGTATTGAGGGTGAAAAGATCATTTTTGTGGAAAAAATATGATTTTTTAATTGTACTGCTGTACGTTATAAACTTCTGTGAAGCCCTTGGGGGTTCAAAGTTCTCACCACACATCTAGATAAGTTCCTTGGGGGGTCTAGATTCCAAAATGGTGTCATTTGTGGGGGGTTTCCACTGTTTTGGTACATCAGGGGTTTTCCAATCGCGACATGGTGTCCGATCTCAATTCTAGCCAAAAACGTCAAATGGCGCTGCTTCCCTTCCGAGCTCTGCTATGCGCCCAAATAGTCATTTACACCCACATATGGGGTATCAGCGTACTCAGGACAAATTGCACAATAACTTTTAGGGTCCTGTTACCCTTGGAAAAATAAAAATTGTGGGTGAAAAGATCATTTTTGTGGAAAAAATATGATTTTTTAATTGTACCGCTGTACGTTATAAACTTCTGTGAAGCCCTTGTGGGTTCAAAGTTCTCACCACATATCTAGATAAGTTCCTTGGGGGGTCTAGTTTCCAAAATGGGGTCACTTGGGGGGGTTTCCACTGTTTAGGTACATCAGGGGCTCGCCAAACGTGACATGGCGTCCGATCTGAATTCCAGCCAATTTTGCATTGAAAAAGTCAAACGGCGCTCCTTCCATTCTGAGCTCTGCCATGCGCCGAAACAGTGGTTCCCCCCCACATATCAGGTATCAGCGTAGTCAGGACAAATTGCACAATAACTTTTGCAGTCCAATTTCTCCTGTTACCCTTGGTAAAATAAAGAAAATTGAACCTGAAGTATTTTTTTTGTGAAAAAAAGTTAAATGTTCATTTTTTTTTTAATATTCAAAAAATTCCTGTGACTCACCTAAAGGGTTAATAAACTTCTTGAATGTGGTTTTAAGCACCTTGAGGGGTGCAGTTTTTAGAATGGTGTCACTTTTGGGTATTTTCTATCATATAGACCCCTCAAAGTGGCTTCAAATGTGAAGTGGTCCCTAAAAATAAAATGGTGTTGCAAAAATGAGAAATCGCTGGTCAATTTTTAACCCTTATAACTTCCTAGCAAAAAAAAATTTTGGTTGCAAAATTGTGCTGATGTAAAGTAAACATGTGGGAAATGTTATGTATTAAGTTTTTTGTGTGCCGTATCGCTGTGATTTAAGGGCATAAAAATTCAAAGTTGGAAAATTGCGAAATTTTCAAAATTTTCGCCAAATTTCCGTTTTTTTCACAAATAAACGCAAGTTATTTGAATGCAATTTTACCACTAACATGAAGTACAATATGTCACGAGAAAACAATGTCAGAATCACCAGGATCCATGAAAGCGTTCCAGAGTTATGACCTCATAAAGGGACAGTGGTCAGAATTGTAAAAATTGGCCCGGTAGTTAACGTGCAAACCACCCTTGGTAGTGAAGGGGTTAAAGTCCCCCATAACAAGGACCTCATTATGGGTTGCAGCTTCATCTATCTGCCTTGGTAGTAAACTTTCATGACATTTCTCTTATTTATTTTTTATGTTCACAAAGAAAGAACCCTTTTAAAGGATACCTCAACCATACACATCCACTAGACATTTATTATTAGGGTGGATGGATATTTTTAATTAAGCATAAAAGTTTTGTGTTTTAAAGATATGTTTACTGTTGGTTTATTTTAATTCTTTCTTATTTGATCTCATACATTTTTAAGAACTGAACTCTGAAGAATTAGTAAAGGTATGGGTATGAAAAAGACCAAATCTGGCTGAAAATGTGCACCCTGGGACTTTTAACAGATTGATCAAATTAAAAACAGTTTGTTGTTACCTTTGTCCTGATTGTAAAAGTTGGAATCCCTCATTAATGTGGTCAAATGGCAAAGTCTGGCTCACTAGTCCCTCTAAATTAAATTTATTTGATAGATAATCAGCAACTAATCTGGGAACACATTCTTTGCTCTTCCATCCTGGAAATTAAAAATATGATTATGATATTGAGCCACAACTTTATATCATTTATTCAGCTGTTTTTATCTATAAAGCTGTGGTTGCTTTCACAGGATTAGATTCAGCGCTGTCCTGTTTGGGAATTCTAAGTTTCCTGTTAATGACATCTCTAGACCAGGATGAAGACTGGTTAAAAAAACACCCCTTAATCTACATAACATAGGAAACCCATTGATTTCAATCAGAACAACGCAATTCTTAAATGGGTTTTCTCACAAATAAATAGCTTATTACTTGCTATGTTAAATTATGTTAAACAGATTTTAAATAATAAGTAAGTGACCCTACAGTGGTTGCTAACCTTTATTAAAAACTGTAGACGTAGAAGTAGCACATTTTCAAACTGCTTAAATTTCATCATGCGTGGCTTAACGCAATATTTTTTCTCATCTCAGATATTTATGGCATATAATTTTGTGTTACCTAGAATGGAGCGGCGGTGGCAGTGCCTAAGAGGTGGCACGAGACAGGGTGGGTCCCTGGGGTAGGACTTGCATCTATCAGTCATTTATGGCATGAAATGGGATTTCCATTTACACACCTTGGTTCGAAACAGCACAGGGGCTGACTGTGTTACACCGCCGGCACCCGACTGGAACTGATATGATCGTAAGTAGCTCCAATCGCAATAGTTTAACTTCTTAAATAATGCTGCTGTTATGTATGACAGTAGTATTCACGGAGATGGGAAAAACCTTTTAAGGGATTAATAGGCAGAAATTTTTTAATGTCACTACCATCCTCAGTAAAGATATGGAAGATTGCTTTCCTACTGGAGTTCAGTTAAGAATCTGGTGGTTAATTGAAAAATCCAAAATGCATCTCTGTATGTTCTAGATTCATAGGTTCACTAAAAGGGGTATTCCCATCTCCAAGATCCAATGTGTAGTAGGTTTAATAATAATATTAACCCCTTAACCCCCAAGGGTGGTTTGCACGTTCATGACCAGGCCAATTTTTACAATTCTGACCACTGTCCCTTTATGAGGTAATAACTCTGAAACGCTTCCATGGATCCTGGTGATTCTGACACTGTATTCTCGTGACTAGAGTTGAGCGACTTTTGTTTTTTTATGGTCGAGTTTCGTTTCGTGAAACCCGACTTTTCCAAAAGTCGGGTCGAGCAAGATCGGCCGATTATAGGGAAAAGTCGGGGTCGTCCCGAAACACGAAACCCAATGTAAGTCAATGGGGAATAAAAGTCGGCAGTGAGAGGAGGACAGGAAACACACCTACAGTGCTCATTTGAATGCCAAAAGCATCGATTCTTCTTACTTAAGCTGGTCAAACTTAATTAACTTCATAATACAAGTTACGCACTGAAAAATGGGGGTTATTTGGCTAAAGTTGTGGGGGGGTAGGGCTGGCTCCAGGTTTTCATGTGCCCTGGGCGAAAGAGCGCCCCTTTAACACATAATACCACAACTCATCATGCTCCGATACGGCAGAGAAATAGCGGTATAGTACAATGAAAAATGCTTCACTTTTTACATCTCATGATGAGGCCCATCTATTTCTCTATACAGAATCATTGGTCCCATATAATGTTTGAAACAGTATATGATGAGCTCCACATAACGCTACAGTATATGTTGGTCCCCATGGATGAAGCTCCACTGTCTTATGGGCCCAAATAATGCTCCAAACATAATGGGCCCCATTTCTAATGCTCTAGTGTATAATGGGCCCTTTAAATGCTGCTCCAGTGTCTGATGTCCACCTTTGGAATGTTCCAGTGTATGGTGGGCCCCATCTATCATTCTCCGGAGTATAGTGCTCCCCAAAAATTGCTGTCCCAACATTGAAAACAATGAAATAAGTCTCCTCGCTAGGGAATCCCTGTACTAGTCTGGACTCCTCGTCGTCCCCATCTTCCATCTCACTGCACAGTATTTCAACCTTGCAAGTGCTGTGATCCTGAGCAAGCAGGGGGGGCCCACTCGTTGGCGACGGCACTGGCACAGGGCCCCTGATAGTACGGTGGTGTGTCTGATGGCGGGTGGGTCGAACCTGCACTTTCATCTGCAGCTTCCTCTTTGTCACCGTGTAAGATGGAACTGTATATGGGAAGGGTAACCTGAGTTTCATCAGGGTCAGATTCAGGCCGGGTAGCGTGCGAGGGGAATGTAGTGGTCTGGGTCAATGTACCAGCAGATTCATCGAGCAGTGGCTGGGCATCAGTGCACTTGTGTCGCCCCCAGGAGTACGGTCGCCACAGTGGCATTATCTTCCTCCTAGGGAGTGTGATGTCATGCTTGGGAGCAACGAAGGATCTCTCTAGCAGGTTAACTGATTGGGCGGCGTTATTCCCACGAGTCATGACCCTCCAAACAGCGTTCATGAAGGCAAAGTGTTTGTTTTATGTGGGCAGTATGGTTGCAAAGCTGAACCTTAAAGGAATGTCCAGAAGGGCACCACCAGGAGTGGAGCCTACGGCGTAATTTGACTCAACACGGGCAACCTCAACCATGCCAGCTACAGAACAGATGCACACATTGCAAGCTTAATTCCGTTAACGAACGAGACTCCGTCATGCCCCGTGGTCCGAGTCTGGCTTACTAGAGGGACACGTGAGGCTCTGGCACATGAGATTGGCCAATAACTGGTGTGTCATGCCCTTACATATCCATGGCTGCATGTGCGCTACACTGAAAAGGCCAGCGTTTGTCGCTTACAGGTACAGATAACCCGCTGAACAACGTTAGTGATGGGGATCATTGATTACAATTATTACTCGCGAACGATGATTTCCCAGTAAGTGCACGTCAACCGCAGTTCCGGAATTAGTCCTAACCGTCATTCCTGAAAAAAATGAAAAACTTACGTGTGCAAACCACAGGTGCTGTAGCTTGCTTAACAGCTCGCCAGCCGTTCTCACGCCCAGTATGGGTTACACGTGATTGCACAAAGGTGAGAAAGGGTACCGTATCCCCGGATAACATGTATGGATAGCGTACACATTCAAAATATATGTCTATACATCAGGAGGCAGGCTCAGACGGTGTTAGGCCCAGTATGGCTTGCAAGTGATTGCACAAAGGTGAGAAAGGGTACCGTATCCACGGATAACATGTATGGATAGCGTACACATTCAAAAGATATGTCTATACATCAGGAGGCAGGCTCAGACGGTGTCAGGCACAGTATGGCTTGCAAGTGATTGCACAAAGGTGAGAAAGGGTACCGTATCCCCGGATAACATGTATGGATAGCGTACACATTCAAAATATATGTCTATACATCAGGAGGCAGGCTCAGACGGTGTTAGGCCCAGTATGGATTGCACGTGATTGCACAAAGGTGAGAAAGGGTACCGTATCCCCGGATAACATGTATGGATAGCGTACACATTCAAAAGATATGTCTATACATCAGGAGGCAGGCTCAGACGGTGTTAGGCCCAGTATGGATTGCACGTGATTGCACAAAGGTGAGAAAGGGTACCGTATCCCCGGATAACATGTATGGATAGCGTACACATTCAAAAGATATGTCTATACATCAGGAGGCAGGCTCAGACGGTGTTAGGCCCAGTATGGATTGCACGTGATTGCACAAAGGTGAGAAAGGGTACCGTATCCCCGGATAACATGTATGGATAGCGTACACATTCAAAATATATGTCAATACACCAGGAGGTAGGCTCAGACGGTGTCAGGCACAGTATGGATTTGACGGCCCAGACTACACAGCGGAGGAGCAGGGAGAGATAAAGATTGCAAATGCTGGGGCCCTGCCCAAGCAAGGGGGGCCCACTTGTGGGCGTCGGTACTGGCACTGGGCCCCTCATAGTACGGCGGTGTGTCTGACGGCGGGTGTGCACCACCACTGTCAGAGACACTTGATTGCACTATGAGGGACCCTGTGCCAGTGCCCGCGCCCAAGAGTTGGCCTACCCACCTGTCCAGGGCAACGGCACTCGCACGGTGTCGTGCGCTAGGTGGTGACCCCGGCCATGGGGGGGGAGGCAGCACAGTTAGGGAGCTTTAGAAAGTGGCATATGCTGATGTTGGACAATCAGCTGATGCAAAAGGCGAAATAGGTCAAGTCCCAGGAAGAGGTGGACCAAAGCAAGCCATTTTTCTGTCACCCTATGTGTCATCAGGGGAAGGTGGGACAAAATCCTTGGAAACCCATGCGTGGTTCATTCTAATGAAGGTTAGATCATCCACATTTTGGGTTGACAGACGGGTCCTTTTTTCTGTCAGGATTGATCCAGCTGCACTGAAGACTCTTTCCGATAGCACACTTGCAGCTGGGCAAGCAAGCTCCTGTAAGGCATATTGTGCCAATTCAGGCCAGGTGTCCAGTTTAGCAGCCCAATAGTCAAAGGGGAATGACCTGTGTGGGAGAACATCGATATGGGAGGAAAAGTAGTTTGTAACCATAGTTGACAACTGCTGTCTCCTGTCACTTTCCATCGATGCTGTATTACCAGTTGTGTGAGCGGTACTTGAAAAATCAGTCCACAACATTGTCATGAAACTCCTGTCTCCAACGCCACTTCTGCTGTGTGCACCATGAACACCTCTGCCAAGCTGCCCCCGGCCCGTACGGCTCGTGTGAGAACCATCACCGCTGCTGTGTGCTGGGAATGCCTCAAGCAACCGATTTACCAGAGTTGCTTGTTTATTAGCCAATATTAGGTCAAGGTTCTCCTGTGGCATGATGTTTTGTAATTTGCCTTTATAGCGTGGATCCAGGATGCTGGCCAACCAGTAGTCGTCATCGTTCATCATTTTGGCAATGCGGGGGTCCCTTTTTAGGATCCGCAAGGCATAATCTGACATGTGGGCCAATGTTCCCGGTGTCAATGATGCACTGCGAGTGCTGGTTGGAGGAGCACTTTCTGGCAAATCCACATCCCTCCAGTCACGCACAAACCCTGTACCAGACCTTGCCATGCCAACATTTTCACTTGCCCCACGAGATAAGTAATCATCCCCATCATCATCCTCCTCCTCCTCTTCTTCCTCCAACTCGTCCAGGAGAGGTCCCTGAGCAGACAATGGCTGAATGTCATCAAGGATTCCCTCCACCTCTTCCTCCTCGTCAACATTGGCTGCAGACGCCTGCTCCTTAAGGTGCGTCAAAGTTTGCATGAGCAGACGCATAAGTGGGATGCTCATGCTTAGGATGGCGTCGTCTGCGCTTACCAGCCGTGTGCATTCCTCAAAACACTGAAGGACTTTACAGAGGTCTTTCAGCTTCGTCCACTGCACACCTGTCAACTCCATGTCTGCTCTCAAAGTGCCTGGCCGTGTATCCTCCCACAAATGCATTATGGCCTGCCTCTGCTCGCACAGCCGCTCCACCATGTGCAGGGTGGAGTTCCACCTTGTTGCAATGTCGATAATGAGGCGGTGGTTGGGAAGGTGGAGCAATCGCTGCAGCTTCTGCATACGAACGGAGTGTACAGGCGACCGGCGGATGTGCGCGCACAGTCTTCGCACCTTCTGGAGCTGGGCTGTTAACTCCGGATAATTTTTGAGGAAGCACTGCACCACCAGGTTCAAGGTGTGAGCCAAGCAAGGTATGTGGCTGAGTTTTGAAAGGGCTATGGCTGCCACAAAATTACGGCCGTTATCACTAACTACCTTGCCTGCCTCAAGATGTACACTGCCCAGCCATGACTCAGTTTGTCGCTTCAAGTACTCGGCCAGCACCTCGGCGGTGTGTCTGTCGCCCAAACACATCATCTGCAACACAGCCTGCTGACGCTTTCCACTAGCTGCTCGATAGGGGGACACCTCGTGTGCAACAGTGGCAGCTGCAGATGGAGTGCTCGTACGACTGCGCTCTGTGGACGAGCTTTCGCTTCTGGAGGAGGAGGAGGAGGAGGAGGGTGGAACGCCTACAGCTAACTGTTTCCTATACCGTGAGCTAGGCAGCACTGTCCCACCACCGCTGTCCCCTGTGGACCCTGCATCCACCACATTAACCCAGTGCGCAGTGATGGACACGTAACGGCCCTGGCCATGCCGACTGGACCATGCATCAGTTGTGAGGTGCACCTTTCTACTCACTGACTGCTTGAGTGCATGGACAATGCGGTCTTTCACATGATGGTGGAGGGCTGGGATGGCTTTGCGAGAGAAGAAGTGGCGACTGGGTAGGTCATAGCGTGGTACTGCATAGGCCATGAGTTTGCGGAAAGCTGCGCTTTCCACCAACCGATAGGGCATCATCTCAAACGAGATTAGTTTGGCAATGTGGGCGTTCAAACCCAGTGTACGCGGATGAGAGACTGAGTACTTTCTTGACCTACTCATAGTGTCTGGGAGGGTGAGCTGGACTTGAGAGCTGCATATGGTAGAAGTAGCGGTGGACAGGGCGGACTGAGAGAGGGTTGATGATGGTGATGGAGTTGTTGTTCTTTCTGATGGCCTAGAATCAGTCTTTCGTTGATATAACAGTGGGATTCCCTGACTGCTGTGGCCTTGCAACGACACCTCAACATTTGCTGCTGTGCTAACCGGTGGGCTTACAGTGGGGGAAACAATGTAGCGTTGCTGACTACCTTCTTTGTGATCAGTTGCACATGTGGCACTTGAGGTTTGGTGTTGTGTCCATGCTTGCAAGTGCATGCTGGTTAAATGTCTAAGCATGCAACTGGTATTCAAATTTTTCAGATTTTCCCTCGGCTAAAGGTCTTTGCGCACTTCTTACAGATAACCTTGGCCTGATCATGAGGATTTTGTTCAAAAAAGTGCCACACTGCACTCTTCCTACTTTGACAGACATTTTGCGGCCTAGCACGCTGTGATGTTTTGACCCTCTGGACAAGCTGTCCAGCAACTCTTTTGATTTTTGGAACCTGTCTTTGGAGTGCTCAGGGCCTGCCAGATAACAGCTGTTGCGATGTTGATGTCTGCTGTGGATGCTCCTCATCTGAGCTATTGGAAGCAGCACCCTCTTCCCCCAATGGATGCCAATCTGGGTCAACAACTGGGTCATCCATCACCTCCTCTTCAATGTCATTTGCACCTTCCTCTGTGTCACTGTGTAAGGTGGTATAGTGTGCGGGAAGGGGCACCTGAGTCTCATCAGGGTCAGAATCTGGCTCTGTACACTGCGAGGACAATGTAGTGCTCTGAGTGAATGTACCAGCAGAATCATCTATCAGCGGCTGTGCATCAGTGCACTCCATGTCAGATTCATCTTGGCCTGGGTAATTCACCATTTCACTTGATAATCCAGGCATGGTATGTGAAAACAGCTCCATGGAGTAATCAGTAGTATGGCCTGCATCATCCTTCAATCTTGGTTGTGGTGAAGGACACAAAGAAAGGTGTGGTTCATGAACATGAGCCTCCAATGACGACTCAGTGCTTTTACTTTTTACAACTTCAGAAGAGGAGGCGATAGAGCTGGAGGCTGAGTCAGCAATGTAAGACAAAACTTTTTCCTGATGCTCTGGCTTTAAAAGCGGTTTGCCAACTCCTAGAAAACTAAGCCTTCGAAGCCTTATGGAGCCAGACGATGACGCAGGCTCAACACCTCCTGCATTCGGTCCTATTTTGCTTTTGCCACTACCATCAGATCCACCACCAACACCATCATTACCAGCTGCCAACCCCCGTCCAATTCCACGGCCTCTTCCACCAGCCTTCCTCATTTTTGGTAGAAATGTAGACAAAATCCAACAAACTATATAGTAATGTAAAACAAGGTACAAGGTGTCTATAGGACAGGGGAGATTTAGATTTTCTGCACACACTAGTGGACACTGGTCACTTTTGGATTGTGTGAGGCCCACTGAATATCAGAGCGCTATGTCACAGGCTCGATGGCACAGGTGTGAAAAAAGTGACTACAGGATAAGGGAGATTTTGAATTTCTGTGAGATTTTGAATTTCTGCAGACACTTGTGGCCACTGGACACTTGGATTGTGTGAGGCCCACTGAATATCACAGCGCTATGTCACAGGCTCGATGGCACAGGTGTGAAAAAAGTGACTACAGGATAAGGGAGATTTTGAATTTCTGGGAGATTTTGAATTTCTGCAGACACTTGTGGACACTGGACACTTGGATTGTGTGAGGCCCACTGAATATCACAGCGCTATGTCACAGACTCGATGGCACAGGTGTGAAAAAAGTGACTACAGGATAAGGGAGATTTAGATTTTCTGCAGACACTTGTGGACACTGGACACTTGGATTGTGTGAGGCCCACTGAATATCACAGCGCTATGTCACAGGCTCGATGGCACAGGTGTGAAAAAAGTGACTACAGGATAAGGGAGATTTTGAATTTCTGGGAGATTTTGAATTTCTGCAGACACTTGTGGACACTGGACACTTGGATTGTGTGAGGCCCACTGAATATCACAGCGCTATGTCACAGGCTCGATGCAGCAGGTGTGAAAAAAGTGACTACAGGATAAGGGAGATTTTGAATTTCTGCAGACACATGTGGACACTGGACACTTGGATTGTGTGAGGCCCACAGAATATCACAGAGCTATGTCACAGGCTTGATGGCACAGGTGTGAAAAAAGTGACTACAGGATAAGGGAGATTTTGAATTTCTGGGAGGTTTTGAATTTCTGCATACACTTGTGGACACTGGACACTTGGATTGTGTGAGGCCCACTGAATATCACAGCGCTATGTCACAGGCTCGATGGCACAGGTGTGAAAAAAGTGACTACAGGATAAGGGAGATTTAGATTTTCTGCAGACACTTGTGGACACTGGACACTTGGATTGTGTGAGGCCCACTGAATATCACAGCGCTATGTCACAGGCTCGATGGCACAGGTGTGAAAAAAGTGACTACAGGATAAGGGAGATTTTGAATTTCTGGGAGATTTTGAATTTCTGCAGACACTTGTGGACACTGGACACTTGGATTGTGTGAGGCCCACTGAATATCACAGCGCTATGTCACAGGCTCGATGGCACAGATGTGAAAAAAGTGACTACAGGATAAGGGAGATTTAGATTTTCTGCAGACACTTGTGGACACTGGACACTTGGATTGTGTGAGGCCCACTGAATATCACAGCGCTATTTTCACACCTGTGCCATCGAGCCTGTGACATAGCTCTGTGATATTCATTGGGCCTCACACAATCCAAAAGTGTCCAGTGTCTGCAGAAATTCAAAATCTCCCTTATCCTGTAGTCACTTTTTTCACACCTGCTGCATCGAGCCTGTGACATAGCGCTCTGATATTCATTGGGCCTCACACAATCCAAAAGTGTCCAGTGTCTGCAGAAATTCAAAATCTCCCTTATCCTGTAGTCACTTTTTTCACACCTGCTGCATCGAGCCTGTGACATAGCGCTCTGATATTCATTGGGCCTCACACAATCCAAAAGCGTCCAGTGTCTGCAGAAATTCAAAATCTCCCTTATCCTGTAGTCAATTTTTTCACACCTGCTGCATCGAGCCTGTGACATAGCGCTCTGATATTCATTGGGCCTCACATAATCCAAAAGTGTCCAGTGTCCACAAGTGTCTGCAGAAATTCAAAATCTCCCTTATCCTGTAGTCACTTTTTTCACACCTGCTGCATCGAGCCTGTGACATAGCACTGTGATATTCAGTGGGCCTCACACAATCCAAGTGTCCAGTGTCCACAAGTGTCTGCAGAAATTCAAAATCTCACAGAAATTCAAAATCTCCCTTATCCTGTAGTCACTTTTTTCACACCTGTGCCATCCAGCCTGTGACATAGCACTGTGATATTCAGTGGGCCTCACACAATCCAAGTGTCCAGTGTCCACAAGTGTCTGCAGAAATTCAAAATCTCACAGAAATTCAAAATCTCCCTTATCCTGTAGTCACTTTTTTCACACCTGTGCCATCGCGCCTGTGACATAGCACTGTGATATTCAGTGGGCCTCACACAATCCAAGTGTCCAGTGTCCACAAGTGTTTGCAGAAATTCAATATCTCCCTTATCCTGTAGTCACTTTTTTCACACCTGCTACATCGAGCCTGTGACATAGCGCTGTGATATTCAGTGGGCCTCACACAATCCAAGTGTCCAGTGTCCACAAGTGTCTGCAGAAAATCTAAATCTGCCTTATCCTGTAGTCACTTTTTTCACACCTGTGCCATCGAGCCTGTGACATAGCGCTCTGATATTCAGTGGGCCTCACACAATCCAAGTGTCCAGTGTCCACAAGTGTCTGCAGATATTCAAAATCTCCCAGAAATTCAAAATATCCCTTATCCTGTAGTCACTTTTTTCACACCTGTGCCATCGAGCCTGTGACAAAGTGACTACAGGATAAGGGAGATTTTGAATTTCTGGGAGATTTTGAATTTCTGCAGACACTTGTGGACACTGGACACTTGGATTGTGTGAGGCCCACTGAATATCAGAGCGCTATGTCACAGGCTCGATGGCGCAGGTGTGAAAAAAGTGACTACAGGATAAGGCAGATTTAGATTTTCTGCAGACACTTGTGGACACTGGACACGTGGATTGTGTGAGGCCCACTGAATATCACAGCGCTATGTCACAGGCTCGATGCAGCAGGTGTGAAAAAAGTGACTACAGGATAAGGGAGATTTTGAATTTCTGCAGACACTTGTGGACACTGGACACTTGGATTGTGTGAGGCCCACTGAATATCACAGTGCTATGTCACAGGCTCGATGGCACAGGTGTGAAAAAAGTGACTACAGGATAAGGGAGATTTTGAATTTCTGTGAGATTTTGAATTTCTGCAGACACTTGTGGACACTGGACATTTGGATTGTGTGAGGCCCACTGAATATCACAGTGCTATGTCACAGGCTCGATGGCACAGGTGTGAAAAAAGTGACTACAGGATAAGGGAGATTTTGAATTTCTGCAGACACTTGTGGACACTGGACACTTTTGGATTGTGTGAGGCCCAATGAATATCAGAGCGCTATGTCACAGGCTCGATGCAGCAGGTGTGAAAAAAGTGACTACAGGATAAGGGAGATTTTGAATTTCTGCAGACACTGGACACTTTTGGATTGTGTGAGGCCCAATGAATATCAGAGCGCTATGTCACAGGCTCGATGCAGCAGGTGTGAAAAAAGTGACTACAGGATAAGGGAGATTTTGAATTTCTGCAGACACTGGACACTTTTGGATTGTGTGAGGCCCAATGAATATCAGAGCGCTATGTCACAGGCTCGATGCAGCAGGTGTGAAAAAAAGTGACTACAGGATAAGGGAGATTTTGAATTTCTGCAGACACTGGACACTTTTGGATTGTGTGAGGCCCAATGAATATCAGAGCGCTATGTCACAGGCTCGATGCAGCAGGTGTGAAAAAAGTGACTACAGGATAAGGGAGATTTTGAATTTCTGCAGACACTGGACACTTTTGGATTGTGTGAGGCCCAATGAATATCAGAGCGCTATGTCACAGGCTCGATGGCACAGGTGTGAAAAAAGTGACTACAGGACAAGAGAGATTTTGAATTTCTGGGAGATTTTGAATTTCTGCAGACACTTGTGGACACTGGACACTTGGATTGTGTGAGGCCCACTGAATATCACAGCGCTATGTTACAGGCTCGATGGCACTGGTGTGAAAAAAGTGACTACAGGATAAGGGAGATTTAGATTTTCTGCAGACACTTGTGGACACTGGACACTTGGATTGTGTGAGGCCCACTGAATATCACAGCGCTATGTCACAGGCTCGATGGCACAGGTGTGAAAAAAGTGACTACAGGATAAGGGAGATTTTGAATTTCTGGGAGATTTTGAATTTCTGCAGACACTTGTGGACACTGGACACTTGGATTGTGTGAGGCCCACTGAATATCAGAGCGCTATGTCACAGGCTCGATGGCACAGGTGTGAAAAAAGTGACTACAGGATAAGGCAGACTTAGATTTTCTGCAGACACTTGTGGACACTGGACACGTGGATTGTGTGAGGCCCACTGAATATCACAGCGCTATGTCACAGGCTCGATGCAGCAGGTGTGAAAAAAGTGACTACAGGATAAGGGAGATTTTGAATTTCTGCAGACACTTGTGGACACTGGACACTTGGATTGTGTGAGGCCCACTGAATATCACAGTGCTATGTCACAGGCTCGATGGCACAGGTGTGAAAAAAGTGACTACAGGATAAGGGAGATTTTGAATTTCTGTGAGATTTTGAATTTCTGCAGACACTTGTGGACACTGGACATTTGGATTGTGTGAGGCCCACTGAATATCACAGTGCTATGTCACAGGCTCGATGGCACAGGTGTGAAAAAAGTGACTACAGGATAAGGGAGATTTTGAATTTCTGCAGACACTTGTGGACACTGGACACTTTTGGATTGTGTGAGGCCCAATGAATATCAGAGCGCTATGTCACAGGCTCGATGCAGCAGGTGTGAAAAAAGTGACTACAGGATAAGGGAGATTTTGAATTTCTGCAGACACTGGACACTTTTGGATTGTGTGAGGCCCAATGAATATCAGAGCGCTATGTCACAGGCTCGATGCAGCAGGTGTGAAAAAAGTGACTACAGGATAAGGGAGATTTTGAATTTCTGCAGACACTGGACACTTTTGGATTGTGTGAGGCCCAATGAATATCAGAGCGCTATGTCACAGGCTCGATGCAGCAGGTGTGAAAAAAGTGACTACAGGATAAGGGAGATTTTGAATTTCTGCAGACACTGGACACTTTTGGATTGTGTGAGGCCCAATGAATATCAGAGCGCTATGTCACAGGCTCGATGCAGCAGGTGTGAAAAAAGTGACTACAGGATAAGGGAGATTTTGAATTTCTGCAGACACTGGACACTTTTGGATTGTGTGAGGCCCAATGAATATCAGAGCGCTATGTCACAGGCTCGATGGCACAGGTGTGAAAAAAGTGACTACAGGACAAGGGAGATTTTGAATTTCTGGGAGATTTTGAATTTCTGCAGACACTTGTGGACACTGGACACTTGGATTGTGTGAGGCCCACTGAATATCACAGCGCTATGTTACAGGCTCGATGGCACTGGTGTGAAAAAAGTGACTACAGGATAAGGGAGATTTAGATTTTCTGCAGACACTTGTGGACACTGGACACTTGGATTGTGTGAGGCCCACTGAATATCACAGCGCTATGTCACAGGCTCGATGGCACAGGTGTGAAAAAAGTGACTACAGGATAAGGGAGATTTTGAATTTCTGGGAGATTTTGAATTTCTGCAGACACTTGTGGACACTGGACACTTGGATTGTGTGAGGCCCACTGAATATCAGAGCGCTATGTCACAGGCTCGATGGCACAGGTGTGAAAAAAGTGACTACAGGATAAGGCAGATTTAGATTTTCTGCAGACACTTGTGGACACTGGACACTTGGATTGTGTGAGGCCCACTGAATATCACAGCGCTATGTCACAGGCTCGATGCAGCAGGTGTGAAAAAAGTGACTACAGGATAAGGGAGATTTTGAATTTCTGCAGACACTTGTGGACACTGGACACTTGGATTGTGTGAGGCCCACTGAATATCACAGTGCTATGTCACAGGCTCGATGGCACAGGTGTGAAAAAAGTGACTACAGGATAAGGGAGATTTTGAATTTCTGTGAGATTTTGAATTTCTGCAGACACTTGTGGACACTGGACACTTGGATTGTGTGAGGCCCACTGAATATCACAGTGCTATGTCACAGGCTCGATGGCACAGGTGTGAAAAAAGTGACTACAGGATAAGGGAGATTTTGAATTTCTGTGAGATTTTGAATTTCTGCAGACACTTGTGGACACTGGACACTTGGATTGTGTGAGGCCCACTGAATATCACAGTGCTATGTCACAGGCTCGATGGCACAGGAGTGAAAAAAGTGACTACAGGATAAGGGAGATTTTGAATTTCTGCAGACACTTGTGGACACTGGACACTTTTGGATTGTGTGAGGCCCAATGAATATCAGAGCGCTATGTCACAGGCTCGATGCAGCAGGTGTGAAAAAAGTGACTACAGGATAAGAGAGATTTTGAATTTCTGCAGACACTGGACACTTTTGGATTGTGTGAGGCCCAATGAATATCAGAGCGCTATGTCACAGGCTCAATGCAGCAGGTGTGAAAAAAGTGACTACAGGATAAGGGAGATTTTGAATTTCTGCAGACACTGGACACTTGGATTTTGTGAGGCCCAATAAATATCACAGCGCTATGTCAGAGGCTCGATGCAGCAGGTGTGAAAAAAGTGACTACAGGATAAGGGAGATTTTGAATTTCTGCAGACACTTGTGGACACTGGACACTTTTGGATTGTGTGAGGCCCACTGAATATCAGAGCGCTATGTCACAGGCTCGATGGCACAGGTGTGAAAAAAGTGAATTGTAGAATTGGGCAGAATAGGAATCTCCCTAGAGTGTAGGTCTGTAAGAACGGAACAAGTCCTCCACAGTGACACACAGTTAGTGTGACATCGGCGGTTATGCCCGCCGATGCCCCTGCTGCTGCAGCGCGCACCGCAGCGTTTCCTCACCTGCGCGCTCCCGTCCGGTCACGCGCCCGCCGTCCACTCGTCCTCACGGCGGCTCCTGGCTCCCGCCCCCTGGTTCGCGCACGCCACCTCCCGCGCTCTCTCTCCAGCGGTGGGCGGCGCTGAGGGGCGGGCCTGGGGGACGCACTTCCGGGGGTTGCTGTATTTCAGGCGTCCTCGCTGTTAGAAGGATGCCTGATGATTGTGTAGTTTTTCTGCACCCTCTGGCCTCTACAGTTTTCCTGTAGTTTAACCTCTCTCTGCCTGATTCGCCCTGTCGTCCTCAGTCTCGTGTCTCCCTTCCCTCCCAGTCTGCCTGGGCGCTGCCTTCCTTCCATCCCCTGTGCCGTCCTCTGTCTCCAGTCCGCCTTGGTCTTCCACTTGCCTTTCCCCCGTATTGTTTCTTTCCTGTGCCACTGGTCCTTGCTCGTTTTTCGCACCGTTGCCTCCCCAGTCCTTTTGTCCGTGGAGCCGTCCCTCTTGGTACCGGCTGTCGCGCCTCCGTCCTCTGTGGTCCTGCCCCAAACGATCCCTGTATAGGAGTCGGTCTTCACCTGGCGTGCTCGGCCCAGGGGCTCCGGATCCGCGATCCAGAGGGTCCACTCTCTAACGTAGTTTTCTCCCAAATATTACAGTATCATCAGGCCATGGACCCCGCCGGTGCCGCGGCTGCCACTCAAAAGGAACTGCTTTTCCTTAGAGAGAATCAGACCCGTATCATGTCGTTCATGAAGTCCATGGACACCCGGCTCTCCGCTCTTCAAACCGCAGACCCAGCGCACGCACCTCTCTTAGTCAGTCTCCAGCAGGAGCTCGCACAACAGCGCGATGCTCAGTCTCACATTTTGGGGTATATGGCGTCCGTGGATGATCGGCTGCTTTCTTTGCAGTCCTCTGCGGCCGCTTCCACCCAAGCCCGGGACGCCGTCTCTTTTCCTCCCCCCGTCTCGGTAAACCGCCCAGGTACTGTGGGGACCCAAAATTGTGTAGGGGATTTTTAAATCAGTGCAGATTGCACTTTGATCTGTTGCCCCAACAGTACCCCACGGACCGTGCTAAGGTGGCCTTTATAATCTCCCATCTAGAGGGGGAGGCGTTGGCTTGGGTGAATCCCTTATGGGAGAGGGATGACCCGGTGGTGACTAACATCCAGTGTTTTTTGGAGACATTCCGTAAGGTTTTTGATGAACCTGGACGCCTTGCTTCCTCTACAGAGGCCCTTTTTAACCTCAGCCAGGGGTCCCTTACGGTAGGGCAATACGCCATCCGTTTCCGGACCTTGTCCTCGGAGCTGGGGTGGAATAATGAAGCCCTGGTTGGTGCGTTTTGGAGAGGCCTTTCTAGTAAAATCAAAGATGAGTTGGCCGGGCGTGACCTTCCCACCACCCTGGAAGATCTCATCTCCCTGGCTACCCGTATTGACCTGCGTTTTCAGGAACGCGCTAGAGAGTCAGCCAGGGAGAAGAGGCCCTTTAGATTATACCAAGCTCCCATTCCGCGCACCGTTGCTCTCCCTAGTAACACTACCCCTGAGCCTATGCAAGTAGATCGCATCAAGCTGTCTGAACAACGGCGGAAGGAGAGGATGACCAAGGGACTCTGTCTCTATTGTGGAGGGGCCAATCACTTCATACGCACTTGCCCTGAGAGACCGGGAAACGCATCCGCCTAGGCCAGGTAGGAGAGGGCCCCCTAGGTGATCCGACCCCCTCTCTTCCACTTACTGTTTCAGCTCTACTTATTTCAGGTTGGGGACATAGCTCTGTGGAGGCGTATGTGGACTCGGGCGCGGCAGGCAACTTCATCCACCAGGAGGAGGTTGACAGACTCCAGATTCCCGTGGTCGTCCTAAGTAACCCTCGAGCAATCACCTCCGTTGATGGCAAACCTCTTCCTGGGCTCATCACCACGGTAACCACTGAAGTAAACCTGCAAATTGGCGCACTTCATTCTGAGAAGATTGCCTTTTATGTCCTGCCTCAATTATCCCACGCCATTCTCTTGGGACTACCTTGGCTTAGGCGGCATGAGCCAGTTGTCGACTGGCGCTCCGGAGAGATCCTGCGCTGGGGGCACGCCTGCCATGTAAGCTGTTTACGTACCCTGGTTCATTCCCATCCTCAGCTTAAGCCTACAGACCTCCCTGGTCTTCCTGTGCCATACCACGCTTATGCTGATGTTTTCTGCAAGAAAGAGGCGGATTCCCTGCCTCCGCACCGGCCTTATGACTGCCCCATCGACCTGATTCCTGGAGCGGTTCCTCCCAGAGGTAGAACATACCCTCTCTCTCCAGCCGAGACCTCTGCCATGACGGAATATATCCACGAAAATCTGTCCAAGGGGTTTATCCGAAAGTCCTCCTCTCCCGCGGGCGCGGGTTTTTTCTTCGTCCGGAAGAAAGATGGATCACTGCGGCCTTGCATTGATTACCGGGGTCTGAACAAAATCACCATCAAAAATCGTTACCCCCTTCCGTTGATTCCGGAGCTTTTTGACCGGCTGAGAGGAGCCCGGATCTTCACGAAGTTAGACCTGCGGGGAGCCTACAATTTGGTCCGGATCCGTGCTGGGGACGAGTGGAAGACGGCCTTCAATACCCGTGACGGGCATTATGAATACCTAGTCATGCCATTCGGCCTTTGCAATGCCCCCGCTGTGTTCCAAGAATTTATCAATGAGGTATTCCGGGATCTACTCTATTCCTGTGTTGTCATCTATCTGGACGACATTCTCGTTTTCTCCCCCGATCTGCCCTCTCATCGCAAAAGTGTACGCCTGGTCTTGCACCGCCTTCGAGAGAACCAACTCTACGCCAAGATCGAGAAATGCCTTTTTGAGCAGTCGTCACTACCCTTCTTGGGATATGTCGTCACCGACTCCGGTCTAAGGATGGATCCCGAAAAACTCGGTGCGGTACTCAAGTGGCCCCGTCCAGTGGGGATTAAGGCCATCCAGCGGTTTCTTGGGTTCGCAAACTATTACCGTCAGTTTGTGCCTCACTTTTCTACGGTTACCAAACCCATCACGGACCTGACCCGTAAGGGAACGAAGCCCAACAGCTGGTCCCCTGAAGCGGAAAACGCTTTCCAAACTCTGAAATGTTCTTTTGCGTCAGCACCCATTTTGCATCGGCCTGTGACCAGCAGACCCTTTGTCCTGGAAGTGGATGCCTCCTCCACTGGAGCGGGGGCGGTCCTGTCCCAGCAGGCTTCGTCCGGACGGCTGGTTCCTTGCGGCTTCTTTTCTAAAGTCTTTTCACCGGCGGAGTGCAACTACTCCATTGGAGACCGAGAATTACTGGCCATTAAGATGGCCTTGGCTGAATGGCGGTATTTACTCGAGGGGGCTGTACATCCCTTTACCATCCTCACGGACCACAAGAACCTGTCTTATCTGCAGTCTGCCCAAAGGCTCAATGCCCGGCAAGCCAGGTGGGCCCTGTATTTCTCCCGCTTTGACTTCCAACTTCACTTCCGACCGGGTAATAGGAACATCAAGGCCGATGCCCTTTCCAGGTCGTTGCAGTCTTCAGAGAGGGATGAAGTCCCATCCTATATTATCGAGCCGACTAAGATGATCACCGTGGCTCCTGTGAATTTTGCTATCCCTCCGCCCGGTAAGACCTTCATCCCTCCAAGCAGACGTATAGAGGTGTTGGGCTGGGGACATTCCTCCAAAATTGCTGGACACGTTGGGACAAAGAAGACTCTCTTACTGCTGTCCCGGTATTACTGGTGGCCCACGCTTCGCCAGGATGTGATGGACTACGTGGCCTCTTGCACAATCTGTGCCCAGAATAAGGTGGCTAGGACTTTGCCCGCCAGTCTTCTTCACCCGTTGCCAGTTCCTGAGGCCCCCTGGCAGCAGATCGCCATGGATTTCGTGACTGACTTACCCCGCTCAGCCGGATGTACCACCATCTTAGTCGTGGCAGATCGTTTTTCCAAAATGGCCCATTTCATTCCCTTACCGGGACTACCGTCCGCCCCGAAGTTGGCTGAGATCTTCATCCACCAGGTCTTCAGGCTGCATGGTCTTCCTCAGCGGATTCTGTCGGATCGGGGGGTCCAGTTCACCTCCCGCTTCTGGAGGGCACTCTGCCGGCTTATGGGTACATCTCTCGACTTCTCCTCCGCATATCATCCTCAGACCAACGGGCAAGTGGAGCGAATTAATCAGGGGTTAACCACCTTCCTACGTCACTTCGCCAACGCTCATCAGGACGACTGGGTTGCGCTCTTACCTTGGGCTGAATTCTCACACAATAATCATCCCAGTGAATCTACCACCAAGTCACCTTTTTTTGTGGTAACCGGTCAAAACCCAGGTATTCCGTTGCCTTTCTCCACCTCTACAGGAGTACCCGCAGCCGATTCTCTTGCTAAAGAATTCTCGCAGATTTGGAGAGAGACCAGGGATGCGCTCAAAAGTGCCAACAACCGAATCAAGAAACATGCAGACAAGAGACGGAAGGACGTGCCCCCGTACCATCCAGGTGACAAGGTCTGGCTTTCAACTCGACATATCCGTCTGAGAGTTCCCTCTTATAAGCTGAGTCCTCGGTACATTGGACCGTTTGAAGTGATTGGACGTATTAATGCAGTGGCTTACAAACTGAGGTTGCCTGCTTCGCTCCGGGTGCCCAACGCTTTCCATGTCTCGCTCTTGAAACCCGTAGTCCTGAATCGGTTCCAACCAGTTTCCATCGTCCCTCCCTCACCTGCTATCTCGGACAACGTCTTCGAGGTCAAGGACATCTTGGCTATGAAAAAAGCCCGGGGTAAGACCCTTTTTCTTATCGATTGGGTGGGTTTTGGTCCCGAGGAGAGGTCCTGGGAGCCTCGGGAAAATATCAACGCCCCTCGCATTCTGAAAAAGTTTTTGGCCAATCTCAGTAAGGGAGGACGTAAGGGGAGGGGTACTGTGACATCGGCGGTTATGCCCGCCGATGCCCCTGCTGCTGCAGCGCGCACCGCAGCGTTTCCTCACCTGCGCGCTCCCGTCCGGTCACGCGCCCGCCGTCCACTCGTCCTCACGGCGGCTCCTGGCTCCCGCCCCCTGGTTCGCGCACGCCACCTCCCGCGCTCTCTCTCCAGCGGTGGGCGGCGCTGAGGGGCGGGCCTGGGGGACGCACTTCCGGGGGTTGCTGTATTTCAGGCGTCCTCGCTGTTAGAAGGACGCCTGATGATTGTGTAGTTTTTCTGCACCCTCTGGCCTCTACAGTTTTCCTGTAGTTTAACCTCTCTCTGCCTGATTCGCCCTGTCGTCCTCAGTCTCGTGTCTCCCTTCCCTCCCAGTCTGCCTGGGCGCTGCCTTCCTTCCATCCCCTGTGCCGTCCTCTGTCTCCAGTCCGCCTTGGTCTTCCACTTGCCTTTCCCCCGTATTGTTTCTTTCCTGTGCCACTGGTCCTTGCTCGTTTTTCGCACCGTTGCCTCCCCAGTCCTTTTGTCCGTGGAGCCGTCCCTCTTGGTACCGGCTGTCGCGCCTCCGTCCTCTGTGGTCCTGCCCCAAACGATCCCTGTATAGGGGTCGGTCTTCACCTGGCGTGCTCGGCCCAGGGGCTCCGGATCCGCGATCCAGAGGGTCCACTCTCTAACGTAGTTTTCTCCCAAATATTACAGATAGCTTCACTGTGGCTATGATAACAGCCGTTATACGGTACTGTGTGAGGAGCGTACACCGCTGTATGGTGTGAATAAATGCACGCTCAGTACCTTAGCAGGACAAAAAAAAAATTGGGATTGCTTTTAAAAAAGCAGTTTGCAGAGCAGTGGGGAAACAGCAATGCAGCTGTCAGGAAGCCTTAGAAGGCAGCCTAACAACCAACACCGCTGATCCACCACAATATAGCCTCCCCTTGCACTGCACACACAGTGACTGGTGTGTTGCACAGGCAAAATCGCTAGCAGCAGAAGCAGTTTTTTTGTCTTCTTCCCTGCCTAACGCTCTCCCTACAGAATCAGCAACCTCTCCCTATGCTAAGATCGGCAGAAGTAAGATGACGGTCGGCGTGCACGCCCTTTTATAACCCCTGCGACGCCCACCAAAGCAAGCCAATCACTTGCATGCCCTTCTGAAAGATGGTGGCGACCCCTGCCTATGTCATCACATTGCCCACAGTGTCCGTGGATCCTGATTGGCTCAGAAAGAGCACTAAACAAACTTTTGAAACGCGACTTTGGCGCGTAAGTCGCCAACCTCGTGGCCGACCTCATCCTAGGGTCGGGTTTCGTTTCATGAAACCCGACTTTGCCAAAAGTCGGCAACTTTTGAAATTGTTCGACCCGTTTCGCTCAACTCTACTCGTGACATATTGTACTTCATGTTAGTGGTAAAATTTCATTCAGATAACTTGCGTTTATTTGTGAAAAAAGCGGAAATTTGGCAAAAATTTTTAAAATTTTGCAATTTTCCAACTTTGAATTTTTATGCCCTTAAATCACAGAGATACAGCACACAAAAAACTTAATAAGTAACATTTCCCACATGTTTACTTTACATCAGCACAATTTTGGAACCAAAATTTTTTTTGTTAGGAAGTTATAAGGGTTAAAAGTTGACCAGCGATTTCTCATTTTTGCAACACCATTTTATTTTTACGGACCACATCACATTTGAAGCCACTTTGAGGGGTCTATATGATGTAACAAAACATTGGAAACCCCCCACAAATGACACCATTTTGGAAACTAGACCCCCCCAGGAACTTATCTAGATGTGTGGTGAGAACTTTGAACCCCCATGGGCTTCACAGAAGTTTATAACGCCCGGGCGTGAAAATAAAAAAAATCGTATTTTTTCCACAAACATGATCTTTTAGTCACCAATTTTTTTATTTTCCCAAGGGTACCAGGAGAAATTGGACCCCAAAAGTTGTTGTCCAATTTGTCCTGAGTACGCTGACACCCCATATGTGGGAGAAAACTACTGTATGGGCACATGTCAGGGCTCGGAAGGGATGTAGTGACGTTTTGGAATGCAGACTTTGATGGAATGGTCTGCGGGTGTCATGTTGCATTTGGAGAGCCCCTAATGTACCTAAACAGTGGAAACCCCCCACAAATGACACAATTTTGGAACTAGACCCCCTAAGGAACTTATCTAGATGTGTGGTGAGCACTTTGAACCCCCAAGGGCTTCACAGAAGTTTATAACGCCCGGGCGTGAAAATAAAAAAATTGTATTTTTTCCACAAACCTGATCATTTAGTCCCCAATTTTTTTATTTTCCCAAGGGTAACAGGAGAAATTGGACCCCAAAAGTTGTTGTCCAATTTGTCCTGAGTACGCTGATACCCCATATGTGGGAGAAAACTACTGTATGGGCACACGTCGGGGCTCGGAAGGGAAGTAGTGACATTTTGGAATGCAGACTTTGATGGAATGGTCTGCGGGTGTCATGTGCGTTTGGAGAGCCCCTGATGTACCTAAGCTATTGAAACTCCCAACAAGTGACCCCATTTTGGAAACTAGACCCCCCATGGAACTTTTCTAGATGTGTGGTGAGCTCTTTGAACCCCCAAGTGCTTCACAGAAGTTTATAACGCCCGGGCGTGAAAATAAAAAAATCATTTTTTTCCACAAAAATGATATTTTTTCCCCCAATTTTTTATTTTCCCAAGGGTAACAGGAGAAATAGGACCCCAAAAGTTGTTTTGCAATTTGTCCTGAGTAGGCTGATACCCCATATGTGGGGGTTAAACACTGTTTGGGAGAATGGCAGAGCTTGGCTCTGACTTTTTCAACGCAGAATTGGCTGAAATTGAGA